>NC_056758.1:33875121-34183052 GCF_018687715.1 Carya illinoinensis
AACTTTCACCCAGCTTTTTCTACGTACGTAGGTTGCTTTATATATAAAGTTCATGACTCCACCGCAAGATCAAGTGTTTGTTAAGTAATATTTTGAGTCGCTAATTCAATCGTTTTAACGACATCGGCTGTAAAACATGATTTCTGTCATGAAACTATCGAAAGGAGAAAGAGAGAGATAGAACTCAGAGTAGTTATGAAACTTATGAATTTCTTAAAGAATTCAACGATATATAGGCGTACAAAGGGAACTATGCTAGCTTATTATGCTGCACTATACTAGCACTATGCACTATGCATATGTCGGCCAACTCACTATGCTAATACTATGCTAGCACTATGCACTATGCATATGTCGGCCAACTCATTATGCTAGTATTATGCTAGCACTATGCACTATGCATTTGACGGCTAGCTCAAGGTGGTCATACAATTTATTTTACAACAATGTTATTTTACAACACTCCCCATTTGGATGACCACATATAATGAATATGCCTCGTTAAAACCTTGCCAAGGAAAAACCCTGTGGGAAAAAACCAATGGCGAAGGAAAACGAGTACAATATTCATGTGTACCGTAAAATGCTTTAAGATTGCCTCATTAAAACCTTGCAAAAGAAAACCCAATGGGATAAAACCTTAGCGAAGGAAAAAGAGTACAATCAGTATAAGTCTTCAAGACATTACTCCTCCTGAAAAGTGCATGATAAAAGGTCTTCAAGTCTCCGCATTCCAATGTTTTGCACAATCTTCTTAAATGTTGCAGTTGGTAATGCTTTTGTGAATAAATCTATCAGATTATCACTTGATCGTATCTGCTTGATTTTAATTTCACCTTTCTTTTGAAGTTCATGAGTATAAAAGAATTTATGTGAAATATGTTTGGTTCTATCACCTTTGATATATCCTCCTCTAATTTGAGAAATACAAGCAGTATTATCTTCGTATAAAGTTGTTGGGCTATCATTAATCACTGGAAGACCACATTTTTCTTGAATATGTTGGATTATTGATCTTAGCCAAATACATTCTCGACTTGCTTCATGAATTGCAATGATCTCTGAGTGATTTGAAGAGGCAGTAGATAGTGTTTGTTTGACAGATCTCCATGATATAGCAGAATTTCCATAAGTAAATACATATCCAGTTTGAGATCTACCTCTGTGTGGATCTGAAAGATAACCTGCATCTGCATATCCAACTAATTGTGGACTTGAACCATGTTGATAAAATAATCCCATATCAACCGTACCTCGAAGGTATCGAAGGATATGTTTAATGCCATTCCAATGTCTTCGAGTTGGTGCGGAACTATATCTTGCAAGTAAATTAATTGAAAATGCAATATTAGGCCGAGTGCAATTTGCAAGATACATCAAGGCTCCAATTGCACTGAGATAAGGTATTTCAGGACCAAGAATTTCTTCATTGTCTTCATAAGGACGAAATGGATCCTTCTGCACATTAAGTGATCGAACAACCATTGGAGTACTCAGGGGATGAGCTTTGTCCATATAAAAGTGTTTCAAGACTTTCTCTGTATAATTTGACTGAAGAATGAGAATTCCATTTGGCAAATGCTCGAGCTGCAGGCAAAGACAAAATTTCGTTTTGCCAAGATCCTTCATTTCAAATTCATTCTTTAAATATGTAGCGGTTCTTCTGATTTCTTCAGGAGTTCCAACAAGATTTAGATCATCAACATAAACCGCAATAATAACAAATTTGGAGTCTGATTTCTTAATAAAAACACATGGGCATATTGGATTATTTTCAAATCCTTCTTTCAATAGATATTCGCTAAGGCGTTTATACCACATGCGTCTGGATTGTTTTAACCCATATAAAGATCTTTGAAACTTAATAGAATACATACTTCTGGATGTACTCAGATTAGAAGCTTCAGGCATTTTATATCCTTCAGGGATTTTCATATATATGTCATGATCTAATGATCCATATAAATATGCAGTGACCACATCCATCAATTGCATATTCAATCTTTTTATAACTGCCAAATTGATCAAATATCTGAATGTGATTGCATCCATAACAGGAGAGTATGTTTCCTCATAATCAATCCCCGGTTTCTGCAGGAAACCTTGTGCAACAAGTCGTGCTTTATATCGCACAATTTCATTTCTTTCATTACGCTTATGTATAAATACCCATTTATATCCAACGGGCATTACACCCTTTGGTGTTTGTATAATTGGTCCAAAGACCTCTCGCTTTGCTAGCGAGTTTAATTTAGCTTCAATAGCTGATTTCCATTTTAGCCAGTCATTTCTACGTCGACATTCTTCAACAGTTTTTGGCTCAATTTTTTCATTACTTCTGGTAATGTCAGGAGCCATTTTATATGAAAATATGTTGTCGACAACAGTTTTATTTCTATTCAAAATTTCTCCTGTACTCATGAAATGTATCGAGATCTCGTTATTTTCAGGTACCTGTCCCTCTTCAAGGGAAGACATTTCATGAAATACCTCTTCAGGAGGTTTTTTTTCAGGAGATTTATTCTCTTCAGGAGCATCAATTACTCTTATGGCATGTGTTGGTATCGACTCTTCAGGAGTACCAAATTCATTTTGTATTTTCCTCTTCCGAGAAATTTTGTCCTTAGCACCAATAGGCCGTCCACGCTTTAGGCGTATCTTAGATTCGCCTATTGCTATTTTGGCAACTTGTCCTTCAGGGACTGCAATCCTTGCTGGAATATTAACAGCAGGAATATATGATTTTACCACACCTTTAGTGTCAGTAAATACATCCGGTAATTAGTTTGCAACACTTTGCAAATGAATAATCTTTTGAACCTCTAGATTACATTCTTTTGTACGAGGATCAAATTGGGAAAGAGCTTTATTTTTCCAAGTAATTTCCTGTCGTGCTTCAGGCACCGACTTCTCATTACCCAATATTGGAAAAATGGATTCGTCAAAATGACAATCCTCAAAACGTGCCTTAAACATATCCCCTGTAAGAGGCTCAAGGTATCTGATAATAGATGGAGAATCAAACCCAACATATATCCCAAGTCTACGTTGAGGGCCCATCTTTGTACGTTGTGGAGGTGCAATTGGAACATATACAGTACATCCAAAAATACGAAGATGAGAAATATTTGGTTGCTGACCAAATGCAAGCTGTAATGGTGAATATTTGTGATATGCTGATGGCCTAACTCGAATTAATGATGCTGCATGAATTATAGCATGTCCCCAAGCAGAAATAGGAAGATTTGATTTCATGAGTAAAGGTCTAGCGATTAGCTGAAGCCTTTTAATCAATGATTCAACTAAACCATTTTGAGTGTGTGTGTGGGCAACTGGATGTTCAACATCTATTCCTATTGACATGCAATAATTATCAAAAGCTTGAGATGTAAATTCTTCTGTATTATCCAATCGAATAGTTTTAATTGGATAGTCAGGGAATTGTGCTCGTAGCTTAATTATTTGTGCAAGAAGTTTAGCAAATGCAGTATTTCTAGTGGAAAGTAGACAAACATGTGACCATCGACTTGATGCATCAATTAAAACCATAAAATATCTGAACGGTCCACTTGATGGTTGAATAGGCCCACATATATCCCCATGAATCCTTTGTAAAAAAGATGGAGATTCAAAAACAACTTTTGAGATAGATGGTTTGATAATCAATTTACCTTGAGAACATGCAGAGCATGGATATTCATTGGGTAAGATAATCTTTTAATTCTTTAGGGGATGCCCATACGAATTATCAATTATTTGTCTCATCATTATTGATCCCGGATGTCCAAGGCGATCATGCCAAGTCATAAATATTTTGGGATCAATGCACTTCTGGTGCATTACAACATGTGATTCAATTGTTCTTATTTCTGTATAATACAATTTAGATGAGAGGGCAGACAGTTTTTCTAATACGAGCTTCTGGCTCGAAATTATTTTAGTAATGAGAAGATGCTCTTTATCGTCTTTGTTAATGGTTTCAATATGACAACCATTACGACGTATATCTTTAAAACTTAATAAATTTCTTCTGGATTGTGAAGAAAATAGAGGATCATTAATACAAAATTTTGTGCCATTAGGCAACACAATATAAGCTCTTCCGGAGCCTTCAATTAGATTCAATGAACCGGAAATGGTATGAACATAGGCTTTACTCAATGTTAGATTTTGAAAATATTTTTTATCCTTAAGAATTGTGTGAGTTGTAGCACTGTCAGCCAGACATACATCTTTATTATTCATTTCGGAGATAGAAAGTTCATCAATAAGACTCATGATTCTACAAAATATATAAAACTTTCATTGCTAAAAAAAACATTGCAGAATAAAAATATTTTACAATAATATAAAAGAAATAAATTAATTAAAAAGGAACACTTCCATGATCAACTCTACCACTAGAATCTTCAAAAAAATCAGAAACATCAAGACTTGTAATATCTTCTCCATCTATAGAATTTAAAGCATATGATGGTTCAGCAAAATTTGTTTCAAATTTCTTTGTTTTTTCTTTTATAGAAGATTGGTATAAGTCAACCAAGTGCTTAGCTGTACGACAGGTACGAGCCCAATGTCCAGTCATACCACATCTATGGCATCCATCTTCATCTTTCTTTAAAAATTTGTTTTGAGGACCTTTGCCCTTCTCTGAGTTGAACCACTTCTGGTAGTACGGTATATATCTATTATTACCCCTTTTAGTGTGGTCACTTCTAGGACCTCCACTTCTATAGTTTTTCTTACCACGTCCACGCCCTCTTTTTCTTTGAAAAGATGCACCATTCGCTTCTGGGAATGATGTAAATCTAGTACCATTCACTTCAGGGAATGATATAGAACCAGTAGGACGTGACTGGTGATTTCTTAATAAAATCTCATTATTTTGCTCAGCTAATAGAAGACAAGATATAAGTTCAGAATATTTCTTGAACTTTCGCTCTCGATACTGCTGCTGCAGGAGCACATTCGAGGCATGAAAAGTAGTATATGTCTTCTCTAACAAGTCATCATCAGTGACTTTTTCACCACATAATTTCAATAGCGAGCTAATTTTAAAGAGTGCAGAGTTATACTCACTAACACTCTTGAAGTCTTGCAACCTCAGGTGCATCCAATCATGACGAGCTTTTGGGAGGATTACAGTTTTCTGGTGTTCATATCTCTCCCTTAAATCATTCGACAAAATAAGTGGATCTTTCACCGTTAGATACTCAGTTTTTAATTCTTCATGAAGATGGTGCCGAAGGAAAATCATTGCCTTAGCACGGTCCTGCAGGGACCCTTGATTTCCTTCTTTAATTGTATCTCTCAGGTTCATTGCATTCAGATGGATCTCAACATCAAGGATCCAAGATAAATAATTTTTCCCAGAAATGTCAAGAGCAACGAATTTCAATTTTGTAAGATTTGACATTTTCTACATATATAAATCAGGAACATAAGCATGTTTAACATTTCATATTTATTTTGAAAACTACAAAAATATATTGAAAAACTTACTTGAAGTAGAGGACTATTAGCTTCAAGATCGTCAGAACTTTCGTGCTGATAACGTATTATGAAACTATCGAAAGGAGAGAGAGAGAGAGAGATAAAACTCAGAGAAGTTATGAAACTTATGAATTTCTTAAAGAATTCAACGATATATATAGGCGTACAAAGGGAACTATGCTACACTATGCACTATGCATATGTCGGCCAACTCACTATGCTAGTACTATGCACTATGCATTTGACGGCTAACTCAAGGTGGTCATACAATTTATTTTACAACAATTTCATGATTTTTTTGATTTTTTATTTATTTATTGTTGTGTCATCTTCTTCTTCTACCAATATTCGATGACGTTATTAATATATTATTTGCTTTAAAAAAATCACAGCTATATATATGTGCTTCTGTCTCTTTTAGAAATTTTCATCAAGATTGACTCTTGAACCTTTCGCCGGTCAACTTTTGAGTACTCTCTACTTATTAAAGACAAAACAAAAAATATATATTTTCCCACTCCAAATAAAACATCACAAACAAGACATAATGCTGACTTAAAATAAAAAATAAAAAATTACTACATAAATAAAGATCAAATTCTACAAAAAAAAAAAAAAAATTCTCACAAATTGATATGATCTTATCATATAATTTGTTAGATGTATTTTATAATAAAAATAATTTTAAATAATATCAAATTACAATAATTTGTAAGATTACTTTCATATAATTTATTTATGGTGAGAATATTTATTTTTTATTTTTAAGATAAAACTTTGACAAAAACTAGGCCCGATTTGTGTAAAGAGTCTCATGTTATGCGGGTAACAATGACAAAAATTATGATGTTTTACTTAATAAAATATTGATTTATTTTGATTTTAATGGTTATGTATTATGAACGATAAGGGGAAAAGGTAAACTGAAAAAATAAAATACAATATATATATATATGTGTGTGTGTGTGTGACAGTGTGTGTGTTTTGAAACTCTAATTAGGATAATTTGCACGTAAACCCTTAGAGCATCTTCATTGGATATGCATTTGAATTATCCAATGAGAAATTTAGTTAATAGAATTTGAAAATGTTTTACATTAGATTATCTAACTTCAAGATTTTTTACTTTTAACTACAGTAAAGTTAAGGTTTGCAACTAAATTTAATTGTTACCATTTCACATCCAAATGAATAAAAAATAATATATTTACACACACACTCTCTCTCTCTCATTCTTCCTCATGCATTATTTCTCTATATTATTTATTAAAAATAATAATGTATTTCCATATAAGATCTTAATTTTAAAAAAAATTAATAAAATTTTTTTAAATATTATTAAATTTATAATATTTTATTATTATTTTGACTAAGAAATGGATAATCCAATATGAAAATAAGTTTTGAGTGGAATAATTAAATGTAAAATCATGTTATATTATGTAAATTTTATATTTATATTTAGATAATCCAATAAGAATAATCTTAGGAGACCGTTCGTATCAGTTCAAGAGCTAAATCATGTAAAAAAATATATATTTTTAAGGCCTACCAGGCTTTTCCATATTCGCTTCAATATTAACTTAAGCCTATCGGCCCAAACCTTATTTAAAATCTACCGAAAAATCACAACGAGTTCTTATAGGATCGAGTTATATATCAAATGGAAACGTCACATAAATAAACCATGCTTCACACAAACAAGCACAATAGTTTGAACTAAAAAAATAAATATTATTTTAATATGAAGTTAAAAAAACCATAATAATATAGGGGCCAATTTAAAATAATCAATATTTATTTTAATTTTTTTTAATATAATATTTCTTTTAATTGTACAAATTGGTTGCGTAGGTGCGATACGGTTAATTGTTTTCATGCCAAATGTTCTAGTATGGAAAATGCTTTGCATATCGAAAAATTGCACTGAATACATTTTTTTTTCCTTACATTTTTGTGTGTTTATTTTTTAGTGTTTTTTTTAAATAAACACAAATATGATTTATAAAAATGTTAAAAAAAAAACACAATATACTATTCAATTCTTAATTTGGTACATTTCTCGGTGGGAGTAGCACTCCCCATTCTAGTATATATAACAAAAAAAATATTACTCATCATTCTTTTAACTATTACTCTCTTAACAGTTTTTTGTGTAATATCAAATGATTAGTAGACAAGTGAATTATAAGTTATGGCTCAAATCGGACATTTCAAAGCAAGGAGTGATTCTGAAAAAAATGTTACTACGCTGATCGTCGTCATTTTCTATTTTATTGAAATAAAGAAAGAAATAAGACAAGTGAAATATAACATGTTATTTTTTAATTATTTAATAAAATATCTAGAGATGATAAAAGAATGATAAAAAAAAAAATAGTGTAGCATTACTCATAACAGCAGACGATGAAAATTCAATAACTAAAATGTTAAAATTGTCACAAAATTTGAATAAAAGCAAATCAGACCAGCTTTAAAAAATAAAAATCTCAACTCTTTTTAGGAATGGATTCGTCCCCCAAATGTAGTACCAAGCCCAAAGCTCAATCGAAAGATCATTTTTCTTGTGCTAGACATTCTTGGGCCACCTGAAGTGAATGACCCAGCAGATATAATAAGAGGTCAGTTCCCATGGTTGGTTTAATGAGGCCCATTACTTTGATGGGTAGAAGTTGTATGCTTTGTCAATGGGCCAACTTTTAATCAAATGGTTAGTTCAATTTTATTTTATTTTTTCTCAAGAATGATGTAACTACAACTTTTTTTGGGACTGATTTTGCAATCAATGAAGAGTAGTAGTGCTAGTGCAGCTTTGAGCGTGTTTACTAATATAAATTTTTTATTTTTTTAAATATAATTTAAATATTTTTAAATATATTTTAAAAATAAAAAATATATCAATATATTAAAAATTACTTCTTTAATCATTAAATGAAAAAATTAAAATATATGAACGGTCAAAATAAATGGGCAAACTCATGGGCAGCGTACTAGCATTTTCTATCAATTAATATAAGCATGAAACTTAGGCCTGTTTAGATTTAGAGTTGAACTCAAACTCATCTTATCTAATTATTATAATTTTTTTAAATATCAAAATAATAATAATATCAAAAAATAATATTCTAACAATATTTTATTCAACTTTCAAACTTCCATCTCAATTCATATCATCTCAACTTACAATCTAAAACCTCACCTTAGTTAAAAATGAATTTCGATTTTACAAAACTTTTTATTTAATATAACAGAGTTAAGAGAATTGTAGGACAAATCACTCCTTCATATTGAGTATTTGACTCACAGTCAACTTTAATTTCCATCTCTCCTCCCTCCTTTGCAGCGTGTTTGGATCAAGCAACATGTCAAGTCCTACTGCTATTAAGTCGGTTGCCTGTAAAGCCCGTTAGGATCTTTAGTGATGGAGGAGAGAATTAGGGGGAGGAAAGAAAAAAGGATATGGCCGTGAAGTTTCCGAGTTAGATGGCTTTGTAGTTTGTACTACGATTCAACAAGCATGGCAGAAAATATGATGCCCACAGCAGACCTGTAACATATAAAGATCGAAATGCATCCAATATTTACGTCTGACTAACTACATTTCTTTGTCAGATTGAAACATCAATCATTTCAAGGCTGACATGCAATCACTGACACAGAACGTTTACTGGAAATCCATGAACAAAGAAAACAGGTTCAAATTCCATATACAACAAGAAACAAAAAGAAATGAATTCAGTTTCTTTCAGAAATCAAAAGGCAAATAAACCGGAGAACTTCCTTAAACATCCATGGTTCTTTGAAACTCAGTCTCTACGAACCCTTCGAACCACGGCTTTTGGCCTTGCACCCAGCAGTACTGTAGATTTCCCTGAAGTCGCAGGAAGAGGACGTGGGGGTTTCTTATTCTCTTTCATCGTACTTCTTAGCATATACCTCGGAGTAGGAGTCTCGCTCTTCTCCACAGTGTAAGCCGCTGAGACCGATTTCCTCAAGCTTTCAAACTTTTTCGTACTACTCATCCTTTTCGCAGACTCGACCGAGACACCGAGATTGTACGGGGTCTTCTTCTCAACTCCTGTGTCGCTCTTCTTCCGCCTCAGCCTCTCGTTCCTTCTAGCGGAGTACTCCTCGTAGAACCGACCCCTCTCAAACAGAGAGCTGGAATCGGCACTTAAAGAATTAGAAATCCCAGCATCGTCCGAAACTCCTTTGCCAAATTCATCGCGTACCATCCTCGCTAGATCACGCAAGTCGCACGAGATCGAGCGGTATTCAGGTCGAAGAACCGATTCCCCATTGTCCCAAAAACGGTTCGGTCTTTCAGGTTTTGTCAAAGAGCCTGTAAAAAGATGTAAGGCGCACATAAGTTAAATAACTCTAAAACAAACAGAGTGCGTGCGATTTTGATATATGTTTGCGTAGACCCACCTGGTGGGTTTTGCAGAGAAGATGAGTTCGATCGAAGAACTCTACGTGGTCGAAGTAGTATCGGCGATTTGGGGAGCGGCGGCTTGCGATCTGACTTCATTCTTGGTACGGAACAAACAGACGGAGTTCAAAATTCAAAAGAAAACTGCACGGGTAGGAAGAAAGAAGAGAATTTCAGAGAAGAGGGATGAGGGAGCGAGAGCTTTGCGTTCAGTATAGGTTTTGTTGTAAATGCCTAACGGCCCTTTTTTTACTCTCACACTCGCCTCTCAATCGTCTTTATTCGTCTTTTTTGGGGTGGGAAAGGGAGGAGCGTCGTTTTGAATTCGAAGAGAGATTTTAGGGGAGACTGGAGAGGGAGGAGCGTCGGTTGAAGGGAGCCGTCTCCAACGGTCATATTCTTCATCGGACAGTCTCAAATCCCTTTTTTTTTTTTTCTTTTTTTTTTTCGTATTAACCGATGGGGAGTGATCAAAAATTAAATTATTGAGTAACTTTTACTTTTTTTTATTTATATTTTATTAATATAATTGGTTGTATTATTTTTAATATAAAATAATTATTTTAATCAATTATATTAATAGAATATGTATCATTCATTTTGTTACATAATTAAATTTATAAGAATAAAATTTTAAAATTTATTATTCAAATCATATTATATACAATATATAGTGTAAAAGTTTTCAAATAAAATTATTCGTTTAGATAAAAGACTAGGCAACAGTTTAAATGCAGGTGATTTTATAAAATATTATTTTCCTTTTAATGGAGACACAGTTTCCTATTCCTTTGACCGGAAAATGAGTGACTTAGAGCATTGGTAATGGCCTCATTATTGCTCAATGCAAATCTAAAATTTGGCTATATTTGTCAAAAGGCTCCTACATTAGACTAGCTAAACTCATGCTATCTTAGCTGTGTGATACAGTAAATTAGTCTCCCTGGCCATTGTTAGCGAGCTACTATAGGAGGATCAAAATATTGAATATTATTTCTCGTCTTCACAAGCAGTGATTGCAGGTGGCATGGAGGGCTGGCAATGCTTGGTATACTAAGAGTAGGTGCTTTGTTTTAATCAACAAAAACAGAGGTTGGTTGGGCATGGTTGCAACAGGTTGAGCATGGTGCTTGTATATTTCCTTGATGCATTCGCGTGCAGTTCTTGATATCTTCTTTGTCTGGCTTTTAGTGGTGAAGGCAGTGGGGGTTGACGGAATAATCGTGTCAAATTAATGACAGTGCCCAATGCTAACTCTTGGCGGGTGGGCTGGTTTGTGTAAAATTGATTTTGAAGGGAAAGTGAGAAAGGTGGTTGTTGCTCCTGCGTTGTAGTTAACGATTTTGGAGAGCAGAGAGGGTTACAATGTTTATCCAAGGAGTAATTCTATGCATCAGCCACTATTCATGTTGCACACTACACATTTATAGGTTTTTATAGGTTGTAGAGATGCTTTTTATAAGAAATATAGATGTTTTTTATAGGGTGTGTGGTGTGCAGTAATGAATAGTGGCTGCTCCCAATATTTTCTCTTATCTAAGAGTATGTGAAGTCCATTAAGTTAAAAATATTAGAAAATGGAGGCTTTTACATCAAATAAACTCTACTCAACCCCCAGTTCACTAGCACACACCACACTCCCACACCCATATGGCAAGCCCAGTCAATTGCCCTTCCACCGGTTCTTCCACTCGATCTCCCCCTTGCCCAGATCTCTTCTTCCCTCGCCCTTCTTCTTCTCTCACTCAATTCACTCATTTGCCCAAGCCTCTCTTCTCTGCACAATCACCCAACCAGATCCTTCTCCCTCAACCCTTTTTCTTCTCTCTTGGCCACCGCCTCTCTCCTTCAACCCATCTTACCCAGCTAGTACCCATTATCTGTTATCCATCTCATTTCCGTAAATTTGAAGCATCGGCAACATATTTCATAAGTCAAGAGTGTCGACAGGGCTTCAGTTTGAGGTTTTTGGCAATATTTTGCCGTTTGGTTGCTGAGAAACTAAAAGAAAAGAAAAGAAAATTTTAACAGGACTTATCTTGGTTAGGAAAGTCGTATTACCGAACTTAAGTAAAATAAATTTCAGAAATTAACTTCATCTACTCTTTCCTTGCACCAATATTCCCCACAATAGAAGATTGCACAGAGTAGCATTTTCTTCTTGAATGATTTTTGTTTTCTTTTAGGAAATTCGTGAACTCTTTTACATTTTGTTTATAAATTAAACACGCTGCAGAGATTTGGATCTCATCTATACTCAAATTAACCTTTTATTTTTTTAATTTATGCATGACTCGAAGCATAATTCCTTTAATTCATCTTCACTTAAGAGTAAAAACTCCATCTTTGCCTCTGTTACGGGAATATCTCAACCTCATTCAAAAAACTCAGCGGCTATTTTGGTTAGAAATTTGTAAGGTCTGCTTCGCAAATTGGTTCCAATCTCTTCATTTATTTTCTATACAAGCAGTTGTTAGGGGAAGGATGCAGGACATTGTTGGGAGAGGGGGGAGGGGACGACGTAAAGGGTTTATGGGAAAGAGATGTTTCAAATGGAAAGAAGAGAAGCGTAACATTAAAAAAAAAAAAAAAAAAAAAGGAAGCCATGTGGCTGGATTGCGGAGGTTGTTAGGGGAGGGATGCGGGACATTTTTAGGGGAAGGATGCGGGACATTGTTGTTAGGGGAAGGATGCGGGACATTGTTGGGTGAGGGGGGGATGACGTAAAAGGTTTATGAGAAAGAGATGTTTCAAATGGGAAGAAGAGAAGCGTAACATTTAAAAAAAAAAAAAAAAAAAAAAGCCATGTGTCTGGATTGCGGAGGTTGTATGTACAATAGTTAGTTGAGTAGCTCGTCTCTTTACATCGAGAGGTTGGTCCTCATGTAGCTTAGAGATTGGTCCTTATTTTTTAATAAAATTATTAATTAATATATGGATTGTATTTATAAAATATTTTAAAAAAATTTAATATTGTTAAAATATATAATATTATATTATTATTTTACATTTAAAATAACTAGTTTAATATAGACTCATCTAGTTAAAATTTGATATTATAGCTAAAGGTTACCATTCTAGCTAAACTTTAGACTAGTCATTGCTAATACTCTTATAATTTATAAATAGAGATGATATTTACAGTCGTGAACGTGAAATGATATATAATTATTTTGTAAAAAATAAATAAATAAAAAAATTTATATAAAAATTAATTAATAATTTAATAATAAATTTTATTTTATTTTAAATAATTATATAATATTTACGTACTTCACAACTATACATATCATTACTGGTTTATAAAAGAGTTATACACGAACTATACGTATCATTACTGGTTTATAAAAGAGTTATACACGAAGGTGCATCTATTGTTTCGTTGCTTTTTATCATTGATTTCTTTTTAACTCGTTTATGCTATAATTATTAATTTTTTATCTTTCTGTGTGAAGGACACCAAAACAGAAAAATATACAATATGGGGTGGTAATACATTTACTGAAAGATGTAATCCAAATATCCAAATAAGTTAATATATTTTTTTTCCATTCATTTTTTTATATTCTTAAATATTTTTTTAAAAATAAAAAAATTAACAATATCACTAAAAAAATACTTCTTTTAAGTTAAAAAAAAAAAAAAAAAAAAAAAAAAAAAAAAAAAAAAAAAAAAAAAAAAAAAACTCATTCGGGATACTATTTGGGGACCCAAATTCGGGTCCCAAAGTATTTCTGATATCTTATCCTATAATATATTCTTTGTTGATGGTGAGGAATGGGTGAGCAGGAGCAGTATTTATCTTCCAGGTATATACAACGTACGTTGATGAATAAAAAGGCCCAAGTCCAACCTAGATTCAAGACAGACAAATCAAGGAGCATTCCAACAGCCTTATCCTGGAACATTATTATTGCTTTAACCAAAGCCACTCAAATTTGGAATAATCACGAGTGTCATGACTATGTATTAAAGAAACGTTCGTATTTGTCATGATCTGAGCTCACCCTTAATTTGCCTATGTAATATAGAGTCTCACACTCTTTTCTTCCAACCCAATCCCCAGATTTCCTTGGATACTCTTTCGACTGTACTAAAGCTTCCTGTTCCTCTGTTCCTCTCCTAATAATGACGATAACGTCTGCTTGGCTTTCTATCATTTGCTTGTTTGAAGCCCTGTCCTTAATTTTTAAGGGTAACAAACCATTCACATGTAATATTTATTTTACTTATCTATCTTTCTTTTATTTTACGTTTTTAAGTTTAGATTGAGAAGATAAGATGGATGATTTAGAAAAATTCATGCCATAGGAGATCTCTATGATAGACAAGATAAGAGAATATAAGATGAATTTCAAATTAAACTTAATTCATCATTATAATTTTTTAAAAATTTTAACATAAAATATAATAAATAATTTAATTTTTTTAAAATTTTAAATAATAATAATATTTTAATAATATATTATTTAATTTTTAATTTTTATCACAATTCAATATAACGATATGACAAGATGTACCTATCATATACAACATTCCATGGCACGTTGCTCGCTTACTTAGCCTGTTAATCGGTTGGGGGAGGTTTGGATTGTTAGTGTATTTTTTTATTTTTTAAAAATATTTAAATATTTAAAAAATAATAATAAATGCAGCCGTCGGCAGCCTAAAGCTACTCCTACTAGGTTGGGGTACCTTTTGATTATAATAAAGGTAGCGAAAGACTTATTACTTATTATTACCTATTCATATTACAAGTTATTTTATTTTATTTTATTTTTTTAAAATATTTTTTTAACATTCTTAATATTTAAAAAGAATTAAAAAAATATACTTTTATTAATACTCATTTTTTTAATCATTAAATAAAATAAAAAAGAGAACTGCTACGTACAACCGGCTACGTGCAACCATCGGGGAACCGAGTTTGCCACATCATCGTTTGTGAGAGAGAAAGCACGTACCAACCCCAAATGTGTTAGGATGTTCCTTTAGACTCGGGTTTATCTCCAACTCTAGTTAATATAGCACATCTTCCTATACTGAACCATGGTTAATAAATAGGCTTAGGCTGGTTTTTATTAATTTTCCTCACTGTTAGTTCAAATCTTCCTTCTGTATGCATTGATAGATGGATAGATAAGTGTAAACTGTGAAGCGGCTGCCGATTGAGACCTCCGTGCTAAACAGTAAACATTCAAAGTTTTTGGTTCAGAATTTTTCGCAAGAGTTTCTGCTAAATATTTAGAGTTTTTTCGTCATTTCAGGCTTTGGTTTTTTCGTTCAGTACTGTGATCTACCATGATCTTTGAATAGCAGAATAAGTTTTTGAGAGATTATCGTTTGTAGCCAGAGGGTAAAAGGGTTCATTTCTATTGAGAGACGAGCTTTGAATTGAAACTTAAGACTATCTCTTTGAGCTCCAGTATTGAAAACCCTACAACGAGGAGAGTATAGCCATCTCTGTGTGTTTGATTCGTTGTAGAAAAATGGTAGAGTTGGAGAATTCCTCACCGACAGTCTCTACAGCTTCTCAAGCAGTTTATATTCCACAAATTTGAAGGTCTTAGCAATGGAGAAGATGAGTAACAGTTTTATTATCAAGGAGAATGAGGTAAATGAGCTAGAAGAAGAAAGTACAGAATCAAAACAATATTATAAATGAAACACGGTCGTTTTATTTATGACGTGGAGCCGGTTGCACAGCGATTACCTAGGGCGGTTGTATATAACATTTTTGGGTTTAAAATGGGTTTGTGCCACGTGGGCGGCTTGAAATTGATGGGATTTAAGAGGAAAATTTTACTCATTCTTATATCATGTAGATATATATATATATATTATTAAATATGTGATATAATAAAATAAATAAAAAATGAAGTCGGACAGTGGGATGAATAAGAGGGCCCTCGAAAGAATTATACGCGTTCAATCTTCTCAGAAGCTGTGTCCCATTGCAGCGTGAAGACGCTGTCGAAATCCATGAAGGGTGCGATCCGGTGCTCGGCGAACTACGTCCCTCTCACTCCAATCAGCTTCTTGGAGCGCTCTGCGATGGTCTACAGAGACAGACTTTCTGTTGTGTACGGTGATGTCCGGTACACCTGGAGAGAGACGCTTGAACGGTGCACCAGACTCGCTTCTGCTATATCCCAGCTGGGAATTTCTAGCGGAGATGTGGTAACGTATTGAAAGAAACTTCTGTCAATCTATCGTTTTTCTCTCTGTTTTTTTTTTTTTTTTTTTTTTTTTTCTCCCTTCAATTTCTCAGTTATATCGTTAATTATGTGCTATTTGACTACTCTCTGTCATTTTTTAAGTTGTTATTTCTGGGTCGATCTTTTGTTTTTGCGATCATTCGGTGTTTGTTTGCACCGAATTATGTGGCTATGTAGTTATCCTGATACCGGTTTTCAAGTTTTCCTTGAACATTCTGCTGCTGGTTTTCTCCTACTTACCCTGAGTCTTCCTTTGCAGATGATGCTTTGTGCCCCCATATCATTTTTGTCGATGGTGTGGGTTACCTTTTTTTTTTTTATTATTCTATTTTATATTTATGTCTTCGTTCTTTTATATCTGTTTTGCCAGTTTCAAGTAGCAACAATATATTAAATTAATGCAACATTAGCGACCATTCGAATTTATCTTTTGGGTACTGATCTATCTATAGTTGGCTCCCACTTACTGAAAAAAGATGTCATTGATAGTAGCGATCTATCTATAGTTGGCGACCATTCGAGAAGAGATAGAAATTCATAGATAGTAGTGAAATGATTTGTGAATAGTAATAAAATAATTTAAGTACATGTTTTGTGGAGTTTTGGAAAATGAGAGAGAAAAAATTAAAATTAAAATATTATAAAGTTAAAAGTATTATTATAATATAATTTTTTAATATAATTTTTATCTGGAGATTTGAAAAAGTTGAATTGTTTTTTATATTTTTTTTTTAAGTTTAGAAAAGTGGTAATGATTAGGTAATTATTAGATAAAAAAGTTAAATATTTGAAATTGAAATATATTTGTATTTGAGTAATGTTCAGGATGAGATGAGATGAAATCATCCCATCTTCCAAACAACCTAATCACTAGATATGATTTGATTATCTTTAATCATGTTGGAATCGTTGCTTTTAATTAACTCATTCTTCAGTTCCAGGATTTGCTACATTGCTAAATGAAAATTCACTTTAAAGGGAGTTGGAGAATTCCCTTCTATGATTTACCCTTCTTTTCTACCCTTACATCTATAAAGGGTAATTTGCCAATGCTAGGTCAAAACTCGTTCCAGAGAAGGTAAAGAGCATTTTAACTTTTACATCTATCTTTATGCCTTAACTTTCAAAAAAAGAACATCCTAAAGTTGAATTGTGGGACCATCGACTTGGGAATGTACAGAGAGCCTAGTACTCTTTGAATCTATATAGTTTGCAGCCTGGTACTTGTCTACCTAACGTGTGACGGACCAAGAGGCACATGGAATAAGTCTTGTTTTAACCAGCAGTTCCTGCTTCAAGACGTAATGCATTTTAAGGCCTGGGTTTCTTTATTATTTCTTTTAAAAAATCGTGCTCAGTTTACTTCTTATTTACTTCTTTTCCCCGTACGTCAGACCTTTTCATAGTGCTTAAGCTCTACAAATCTATTGAAGTATTAACCGTAGCTCTCTGTATCTTGGAAGCATTAAATCGCTCTCCTAATTGTTTTAGCCCACAGCATCGCAACATCCCCTTAATCTTCATTTGTGTTGCCAATGAACTTTTAAGCATTTGCGCAGGTCGCTGCAATGGCCCCAAATATTCCTGCAATGTATGAGTTACATTTTGGTGTCCCAATGGCTGGTGCAGTACTTTGTACACTAAACTTACGACATGATTCGGCAATGGTATCAACATTACTTGGACATTCAGAGGCCAAACTCATTTTTGTGGACTCCCAGTTTCGTCATATTGCTCAGGGAGCGATTGATATTCTATCCAAGACAAGGACCCAGCTGCCCCTTCTGGTCTTAATTCCAGAGTCTGATCCACCATCTGCTAACATCAGCAATTCCATTTCCAGGTCCAAAAACCTGGAATATGAGGGTCTTTTAGCAATAGGAAGACCCGATTTTGAGGTCAGACGGCCAAATGATGAATGGGATCCAATCTCTCTCAATTACACTTCAGGCACTACATCAAGCCCAAAAGGTGTGATTTTTAGTCACAGAGGTGCCTATCTCAATTCACTTGCAGCAGCACTTCTCAATGAGATGGGTTCAATGCCTGTATACTTATGGTGCGTCCCCATGTTTCACTGCAATGGGTGGTGCCTCACTTGGGCTGTTGCTGCTCAGGGTGGCACAAACGTCTGCCAAAGGAATGTCACTGCAAGAGGAATCTTCGAAAATATTTCTAGGCACAAGGTGACCCACTTTGGTGGTGCACCCACAGTGCTGAACATGATAATAAATGCAACAGCTAGCGAGCTCAGGCCACTTCCAGGCAAGGTAGTGGTGATGACAGGTGGTGCACCACCGCCCTCTCACGTGCTATTCAAGATGGAAGAACTAGGATTCAATGTGACTCACTCGTATGGATTAACAGAAACTTATGGTCCTGGGACAGTTTGCACTTGGAAACCAGAATGGAATTCCCTTCCTCGAGAGGCTCAGGCAAAGATCAAGGCCCGTCAGGGATTGCACCATCTTGGCCTTGAGGAAATTGACATTAAAGATCCTGTCACCATGAAGAGTGTACCCCCTGATGCAAAAACCATGGGTGAGGTTATGTTCAGAGGCAACACTGTGATGAATGGGTATTTGAAGGACTTGAAAGCAACACAGGATGCGTTTAATGGCGGATGGTTTCGGAGTGGGGACTTGGGGGTGAAACACCCTGATGGCTACATAGAACTAAAAGACCGGTCTAAAGACATCATCATTTCTGGGGGTGAAAACATTAGCACAATTGAGGTGGAATCAGTGATTTTTGGTCACCCAGCGGTTCTCGAGGCAGCTGTTGTGGGAAGACCCGACGATTACTGGGGGGAGACACCATGTGCATTTGTGAAGTTGAAAGATGGGTACAGTGTCGGTGCAGAGGAGATCATTAAGTTTTGTAGGGAACGTTTGCCCCATTATATGGCTCCTCGAACTGTTGTTTTTGAGGATCTGCCAAAGACTTCAACTGGGAAGACACAGAAATTTGCTTTAAGGGAAAAGGCGAAGGCCATGGGAAGCCTTACAAACAAGAGTTTCAGCAAACTGTAATAAGCACCCTTTTCCTTTCTATGGTTAATCATCTTCATCATCCAAGGAATTAGCATCACTTTGTAACATTTTCAACACCGAAATTCGCTTGCTATGCGAAAAATAAATAATCTTGGTTGCATATGCATATTGATATTTTCAAATTCTCAATAATAGCTTCTTTTGTTTGTTTGTTTGTTTTGGTTTTAAATCGTCTATATAAAGCATCGGTAAGAGAAATGATATTTGTAATCGTGAATGTACAAGTATCGTATAATTGTTTTGAAAAAAGTAAATAAATATAGAACTCATATGAAAAATTATTTTTCATAGTTGATCTCATTTTTTTTTCAAAGCGATTGCATAGTATTTGTGTACTCTATAACTGTATGTAACAAGTAAATTGCAATTTAACAACAAAAATAAGATCTAAATCTATCCTTATCAAGAGTCAAGACAAAAATCACAAACCAAAAAAAAATGAAAGAAAATTTTCAAACAAAGAAATCATAGAAACTGACGCTATAATATTCTATTGAACATCAAGATGTGGTTAACCATTTATTCCTGCTTCAATATCTGAGTGAGGTAAGCAGTACTGAATTATAATTTATATATCCTTCTACGTACTGTGAGCCTTGCAAGCTGATGCATGCATGCATGTGATGAGCCTTCTCTTTCTCAATTTTCTTTTCTGTTTACTGTTGTTAATTAGATAGGTGATGAACTTGATAATGATTGACGATTTAGACAAACTGTGGAGGCGGCATTTGTCGCAACAATTCCAGTACTAGGAGCTAGTTTAGTGCCGGAGCTTCCTATGTCTATGGCGTCAGAGATAGGTAGGTGTGATATTTTAATGGGTTTCTAGCTATTAGGTCGGCTAAATATGTTTGTATTGTTCGAGCTATTAATCCTTATCTCAGCATTTGAGTATGAAATATGGTATAAAACAAAAAGATGTTAATGTCATGCCTAGTCTTAGTTCTTATCGAAATGTAGAGGTTGAGGCAATCATACATCCAAGTTTCTTTATTGTGACAAAAGTCTTAACTATATATATTTTTGCTAGCTTAAAAATGGAAAAGAGTGACGAGTGGGAAAAGGCCGACTCCCACTGAATGGCCCTATTAATTCAAGTAGGAGCTGCATCTTAGGAATAAAGATTCGTTTCCTCAAAAGTTAGTCCAAGAAGAATCTTACAATCATTAATGTTTTCCTCCTTCCTTAATGTTGTTATCACTACAAGAAAAACAGACAATTGCGACCAATTTATAGCAACGAAAAGAGTATTAGCAACCAAAATTTTAGTTGCTAATACTCTTTTCGTTGCTATAAATTGGTCACAATTGCCTGTTTTTCTTGTAGTGTATTACCGATGATGCAATTTTTTGACAAACAATCTAAAAATTTACATGGCTACATGCGATTAGAAAAATAATCTAAGGTGATCATAGTGGGGATATAATCTTGTAGTTGATAGCGTCTCGCCGACGAAGGTATCTCTACGGGACCTATTTTGTTGGCATAAACCTCTCACAAAAATAATCCTCGTCAATTAAGGTTCCATGCCAACCATGATGATTCCAGCTTGTATATTATTCTATGATCTCCAAAGAATACATTGGTTTCAATCCTCAATCACCTTGCATCACATGAATATTGTTTTAAGAGCGCCTTTGACTGAAGGTAATTTTTCTACTAAGTCATTTTGTTGTTGGAGGGACTAGAAGGAAGTCATTACTAGTTGACGAGGCTATTATGCAGTTGGGTATTCCGTTGGTCTCAAAATGTTGTTGCTGTATTGAGCTTAATGTGTAGACATTAGATCATGTTATGTGTGAGGGGAGGGGCCAAAAAAAAAGGAATTATTTTGCATCAATTTGTGGGATTTGGTTAGAAGACGTGGGATGGGATGATGAGTGTTTGGTGGAGGCGTACATCTTCTACTTCACAGGTTGGCTAGAGGCATGTTGTGCTACCCATTATTATTTTTAGGGCTCTTTGGAGGGCTAGATGTATTACGGAAGATTGCATAAAATCTGCCTAGCATCTCTGCAGTATCAATTCTGCCCAGTCAACTGCCTACTTTCCATGTTTAGCATACTAGCTGTTACGTATCTTCTCATTTATTGTAAATTACATTCTTGCATAATTATAACAAATATACAGATGTATTAGTTGCCTAAAACAGAGTCTGTCCTTGTATATATTTTATTCAACACTCAATGAAATGTGTGGTGGTATTTCCATTGAAACCGTGTGTAGTTTATTTTTCTATATGGTATCAGTAGAGCCAGTCTCCTACGAGCAAACAGATCCTTTTTTCTAAAAATGTCGTCTTCTGCAGATCAAACCTCCGAACCCCACCCAAACACTCATCCCATTTCTCCCACCGAAAGTGCTCTCATCGCTCTCAACATTACTACACAAATCAATGAAAAGCTGACGCCATCCACCTTTCCTCAATGGAGAGCACAATTTGAAGCTCTTCTTATAGGCTATAATCTCCTTGACTACGTTCATGGAATTTCCCAGTGCCCTTCCCCTGTTGGCACTTCCCCTACCGAGTTGAATAAAACTCACTGGGTTCGCCAGGATAAACTAATCCTTAGCGCAATACTGGCTTCCACCTCAACCACCATTACTCCCCTCATCGCAACTGTCAAAACCTCTCATGAGGCTTGGAAAAAATTACATCACATGTATGCCAGTAAATCTAGAACCCGAGCCATGCAACTCAAGGAAGAACTTACCTTGATTCGGCGAGGGAATCGTTCCGTTCCTGAGTATTTGCATGCGGTGAAAGCCCTTGCCGATGAGATCGCACTCATCGATCATCCAATATCTGATGATGATTTAACTCTTTATATTCTTAACGGATTGGGTTCTGATTTCAGGGAAATTGTTGCACCCATTCGCGCACGGGAAACATCTCTGGCCTTCGAAGAGCTTCACGATATCCTTGTGGGGCATGAGAGTTACCTGCGGCGTTTGGAGCTGTCAACCCAGCAACTTGTGGCCTCTGCGAATTACTCCCAGCGTCACCAGCAATACTCTGGTTCTTCCAATGGGTCTCATCCGAAGGGCTCCTATAAGACTAATGGGTCCACACGTTTTTCAGGACCAACTAAAACTACTCAAGGCCCATCCAAGGATAATCGCAAGTCCTCCTCAAATCGGTCCACTCAGAAACGTTATCAACCAAAATGTCAACTTTGTGACACCATCGGTCATACCGCCAAGTCCTGCCCACAGCTACATTCATCAGAGGCCACGGCTAATTGTGCAACCACATCCAGTCCACAAAATCAAAAATGGCTTCTTGACTCGGCTGCTTCGCATAATATAACTGGTGACTTGGCGAATTTATCTATTCATTCTGAGTATGATGGCACCGATGAAGTTGTTATCGGTGATGGGTCAGGTTTGGCAGTTTCACATATTGGTTCTTTGACTTTAAAATCACCAACACGGACATTTATTCTTCGTGATACCCTTTGTGTTCCCCATATTAGCAAAAATTTAATTTCTGTTCATCATTTCACATCTCAAAATAACGTTTTTCTTGAATTTCATCCCTCTTATTTTCTTGTGAAGGATCGGACCACGGGGGCGACCTTACTAAGAGGTGCATGTGAAGGCGGCGTTTATCACTTTCCGAACTCACTGGTGGGCTCCTCTACTCAAATTGTTGCAAATGTGCATGAATGAACCTCGGTTGATGGGTGGCACAAGCGTCTTGGCCATCCTTCTTTCAAACATGTCCAACGTCTTGTCAATCATTTTTCTCTTCCTATTGTGAACAATAAATTTAATTCTATGTGTTCATCTTGTTGCATTAATAAAGCCCATCAACTTCCCTTTCGGCCCACGAGTTTTGAAAGTCATGCTCCCCTTGATATTATCTATACTGATGTATGGGGCCCCGCACATTGCCTTGGTTTAGATGGTTCTCGCTACTATTTAATTTTTATTGACCATTTCACAAAATATATGTGGTTTTATCCGATTAATGCAAAATCATGCGTCAAGAGCATTTTTCCTCAATTCAAAAATCTTGTTGAGAAAAGGTTTCAAGCAAAAATTAAAAGCCTTTATTCTGACAATGGTGGCGAATATATCAGTCTCAAACCGTTTCTCTCTCTTCATGGCATTAGTCACTACACCACTGCCCCTCACACACCTCAACAAAATGGCGTCTCTGAACGTCGTCATCGTCACTTAGTTGAAACTGGTCTTACCTTACTTCACGATGCAAATCTCCCTCTCTCATATTGGCCCTATGCTTTTCACACTGCAACATATCTAATCAACCGTCAACCCACTCCTCTTCTTCAAAATAAATCACCCTTTGAGGCCCTTTTTGGACAAAAACCCAACTACCTCAAATTAAAAACTTTTGGGTGTATTTGTTATCCCTTAACCAGGCCGTATAACACACACAAAATCCAGCCCAAATCCACTCCGTGCATCTTCATTGGGTATTCTCTAACCCAAAATGCCTACCGCTGCCTTGAGCCCACAACAAGCCGAGTTTATCTCTCTCGGCATGTGCTCTTTGATGAAGGAAAAACCCTAGCCTCCATCGAGTTCCCTTCCTCTTCGTCTGAGGTACCTCTGTCTGCCTCTTCTTCGAACACTACCCCGGCTGTTTTTGTTCCAGTGGCTCCACCTCCTGCTGCTCCAGTGGTTTCGGAACCTGTTATCGTCGCCGATCCATCTCCTCCAGGTAATTTTTCGTCCACTTCTTCTCCGATTTTTTCAGATTCTTTAAATCATTTCAATAATTTATCTCCGTTGGATCCATGTGTGGTTGAAAATAATTGTGACTCTGCGCCTTCCCCTCCTCCTACCTCATCGTTCGGTCCGATTGTCCTCCCTCCATCCCCAAATCGTCGAACTCATTCCATGACAACCCGGTCCATGAACAATATTTTCAAACCCAAACAGCTCAATCTTGCTACTAAACATCCTGTTCCTCAAAGTCTTGAGCCAACATGTGTAACCCAGGCCTTATCCATGCCACCGTGGCGTGAAGCCATGTCTGATGAGCTCACTGCTCTTATGAGACATGGCACTTGGGATTTGGTTCCATCCCCACCGGGTTGTAATCCCGTGAGCTGTAAGTGGGTCTTTCGTGTTAAGAGAAAAGCTAATGGCTCAATCGATCGCTTTAAAGCTCGACTTGTGGCCAAAGGGTATCACCAACGACCTGGGATCGATTACACAGACACATTCAATCCCGTTGTAAAACCAGCAACCATTCGGTCTGTACTCACTGTTGCTGTCATGCAAGGTTGGATTTTACGGCAAATGGATGTTAATAATGCATTTCTGCATGGTGTGCTTACTGAGGATGTTTATATGAGTCAGCCTCCAGGGTTTAAGGATATGTCCAAACCAAACCATGTGTGTCGATTACGTAAAGCCATCTATGGGCTTAAACAGGCCCCTCGGGCATGGTATTCAACTCTTAAGGATGCTCTTATTAATCTTGGCTTTCATAACTCCAAGGCTGACTCCTCCTTATTTATTTATCGAAGTGGCTCCATTATTTGTTATTTTTTGGTATATGTGGATGATCTTGTGCTTACTGGGAATGATTCACGATTTGTGCAATTTATCATTCAACAACTTGGGGCCAAATTTTCCTTGAAAGATATGGGGAATCTTCACTATTTTTTGGGAGTGGAAGTTATCCCAACTCGTGCAGGTTTATTCTTGTCACAGCATAAATATATTAGTGACTTGCTGTCCAAAACAAACATGGTTGGTGCCAAGGATGTTTCAACTCCTTTATCTACTACTACATCCTTACAACTTGTTGATGGTACTGCTTCATTTGATAGCACTGAATTTAGACGTGTAATTGGGAGTCTTCAATATCTTTCACTTACTCGTCCTGATATTTCCTTTGCTGTTAACAAGTTGTCTCAATTTATGCACAAGCCCACGCACACACACTGGACAGCAGTTAAAAGGCTACTTCGTTACTTGAAGCAAACCATATTTCATGGTATTCAACTCAAAAAGGATACCCCTTGGTATCTAACAACATATTCTGATGCTGATTGGGCTGGGAATGCTGATGATCGTACCTCCACTTCAGCCTATATCAGTTTTCTCGGTCATAATCCTATCTCATGGAGCTCAAAGAAACAACGGGCTGTTGCACGCTCCTCTACAGAAGCTGAATACAGATCCCTTGCTAATGCCGCCTCTGAAACCATGTGGTTACTTAGTCTTCTCAATGAACTTGGATTTCCACTCAAAGCTCCACCTTCCCTGCTATGTGACAACCTTGGAGCCACTCATCTCAGCTTCAATCCTGTTCATCATTCTCGCATGAAGCACATTCAAATTGACCTCCATTTTGTCCGTGACTTGGTTCAAAAGGGCACTCTAAATGTCAAGCATGTTCATACCCAGGACCAGCTTGCGGATCTGCTAACAAAACCTCTGTCTCGCCAACGTACTGAAATTCTTAGATCCAAGATTGGTCTTACCGATGGAAGTCCTATCTTGCGGGGGCGTATTACGGAAGATTGCATAAAATCTGCCTAGCATCTCTGCAGTATCAATTCTGCCCAGTCAACTGCCTACTTTCCATGTTTAGCATACTAGCTGTTACGTATCTTCTCATTTATTGTAAATTACATTCTTGCATAATTATAGCAAATATACAGATGTATTAGTTGCCTAAAACAGAGTCTGTCCTTGTATATATTTTATTCAACACTCAATGAAATGTGTGGTGGTATTTCCATTGAAACCGTGTGTAGTTTATTTTTTATAAGATGTGCATATCGAATGGAAGGTGCTAATTTTGATTGAAGAATCGTTTTGAGAGTAGTGAAAGTGACCTTAAGGGATATTTCAAATAGCTTACGATAATTTAAAAAAAATGGATGTCAATGCTTTTTCAATTTTACAGGACATTAATTGTCATATTCTTTCAAGTTGTGAAAAATTACCAAGATTAATAGCATGGAACCTGACGGATTTGGGTTTTTTTAAACTCAATGTTGATGATGATTCTTGTAGCAATTAAGGGAAATCAGTGGTGGGGGCATCCATCGGGACTATAGGAGTAAGACAAGGCACAATAGATGGATCTTTTGATTTCATTGGTGAGGATTTGGTGCAATGAAGGCTTTGGTATTGTTTGACCAGATTTATTGGGTATTACATATGTTCGTTATTGTGCATTCTTGTGAGGAGATGTTAATTCATCCGCCATAAGTGAAGGTTTTTAATAAAATTTGGAGAGAATCACTCATGGACACGTGACCTTTATCTCTTAAAAAAATCTAAAATTAATTAGAGATAATAGTAAGCTTATTTTTATAATCATTTTAGAACTTTAAATGTAATGGAAGTTAGTTTAATATATATAATTAAAAATTAATTTTTAATGACGAAATGATTACAGAATAATTATAAAATTAGTTGTAAAATATTAGATTAAAGTTATGTTTTTATTTTATTGTGCAACTGTACAGATATAAGCAGCTGTATAAAAACAGATTAGGAGACCTAAAATAAGGGATCGGCTAATTAATTATAAGGAATTGGGTTTGTAGCCACATTGCCTCCCTCCTTTTAACGGTTTGTAGTTTGTACCCACATTGCCTCCCTCGCTCGCATATAAATGAACTGGGGGATCTATTGCCGTCAACTTGAAACAGTGAAAATGGAGGTTGAAATCGTCTCCGAGGAACACATCAAACCATCTTTTCCAACACCACCTCACCTCAGAAGTTTTAAGCTTTCCCTTCTGGATCAGCTTCTTCCTGTTCCCTATGCACCAATTGTCCTCTTCTATCCTAATCATGATCACTGTGCAAGCCATAACACTATCCCCCAGAGGTTAAAATTGCTGAAGATATCTTTGTCGGAGACCTTAACTCGTTTCTATCCACTGGCCGGAAAGATTAAAGATGATCTCTACATTGAATGCAATGATGAAGGGGCTTGTTTTGTGGAAGCACATGTCAATTTTTGTCTCTCTGAATTTCTCAGGCAACCTGACCTCCTGCTTATACTCAAGTTCCTTCCATGCGAACTCGTTTTGAAAGAATCAGCTGCGGGAACTTTCGTGACAAATATTCAAGCGAACGTCTTTGAGTGCGGTGGCATTGCCATTGGTTTGTGCATTTCGCACAAGATCGTAGATGGCGGTGCATTGAGCACCTTTATCAAGGCATGGACTACAACAGCCAGGGGATCTAAATCTAATATTGCAGCAGTATTCCCTAACTTTGACTCGAGTTCTCTCTTCCCCGCAAGTGATCTATGGCTTAGAGATTCATCGATGGCTATGTGGGGTTCCTTGTTGAGAAAAGGAAAGAGCGTAACAAGGAGATTTGTGTTTCCTGACTCAGCTACAGCCACCCTTAAGGCACAAGCAACCAGCTCATACTTGAAACAACCCTCGAGTGTGGAGGTGGTTTCAGCTTTCATATGGAAGCATGCCATGGCTGCCTCTAGGCAAAACAATGGTTCCCAAAAGCCTTCTCTAATGACACATTTAGTGAATCTGCGTAGGAGAATGACACCCCCATTGTCGGAGCATACTATTGGAAATCTCCTCTGGATAGCGGCTGCTCGTTGCATTGACACAGATGAGGCAAGCTTGGAGAGCTTGGTGGGTGAGCTACGGGGTGCAATATCAAGAATTGATGGAGATTTTGTTTAGAAAATCCAAGGTGAAGAGAGGAATTCCGTCATGTGTGCAACTCTGAGAGGCATTGGAAAGCTAGGCTCCCAAGATGAAGCGGACTACTTTGGGTTTAGCAGTTGGTGTAAGTTTGGATTCTATGAAGCTGATTTTGGGTGGGGGAAGCCAATATGGGTGAGCAGCATTGGTTCAAGTGGCACAGTGCTCATGAATCTGATCATTTTGGTTGAGACACGATTGGGAGATGGGATAGAAGCATGGGTTACCTTAGATGAGCCAGACATGGCTAGATTAGAATCTAATCCGGAGCTTCTGACATTTGCTTCCTTCGACCCCAGTCCTCTAGCGGTTGATCACTTGGTCGCTGATCCATGAGAACAGTTCTAGCAGATATGATGACGATCATGTTTTGTTTCTTATCTCGGTAAGTGATGAGGAACATGTTATATTTTTGGTCTTGTTTATAAATAATTGCCTTTTTGTACGTACGTACTACATATAATGGTGAATGGCATGCAATTTCCTAAGCTTGCTAGCTTTAGAAGTATTAATAAATATTGATCCAACAAATTTGATTGGGTTTAATTACTCATTTTGATACTTGAGGTGACCCACGTGTCACGTGTTTATTTAATGTCATATATTGTATTATAATTCTAGATTTTTTTTACTAAAATTAACATGTACGAGGAGAGTGAAAAATAGAAATAACTTGTCAAGATGAGTGGTTATCTTAATATCTTTCATTAGCAATCCATTAAAGAGTAATTATCTAATAATTCAACACTAAAATTTCTTATTCTATTATATTATATATTATCCCATGTCATTAAAAATTAATAATTATGTAAGTTTTTTAATAAAATGATATTTCACTACAAGAATAAGGTCTTGTTCCAGCAATTTTATGTTTGATGAAAATAAAATTGCTGCAAAACATCTTTATTTGCAACAATTTTTATGTTGTTGCAAATTTTTTTACATCAAAATTCGAAATTGGTCTTTTGCAGTACTTTTTGGCTTTTTACGTCGACTATAAATTGCTGCAATATTCAAAATAATTTTTATGGTGATTTTTTAACTTGTTGCAACAAAACAGTCGCTGCAATAATCAAAAAAAAAAAACTTTTGCAACGGTGTAAATTTAGTCAACAAAACCGTGCGCCTTTATACCCACTTTTTTTACTCCCCCCCCCCCCCCCGGCATTTTCCCCCAGACCAATTTTCTGTTCGATCTTCCCCTCCCCCCAGCGATTCCAGTTCTCCCCCACACGTTCTACAGATCTTCACGCCTCCAGATCTTCACCCCTTCAGTTCTCCCCCTTATGTTCTACAGATCTTCCGCCGTTGACCCACCGCGCTGGCCAACCTAACCAAGCTCCGGCTCTCTCTCGCTGTCTACAGATCTTCCGCCATTGACCCCCCCAAGCCCGGCCCTCTCTCGCATGGGTTCCCAGCCGCCGTCGAAGTCCAACAAAACAGCATGGGTTCCCAACCGTTGCCTCCTCAGCCGACGCACCACCTCCAGCAAATGAGGTCCACAACCCCAAACAAGCTCTCCGTCTCTCGCCCGTGTCTCTTCTGCTCTCTCCCACACGGATCGGGTTGAAGCTTCTCAACCAAGCCCTGCGCTGGCTTCCTCCACGGCGCAGCACCACCACTCAGTTAGCCCTCTACACGGCCGCTCCCATGCTTCACAGCCCCTCCACAAGCTCTCCGTCTCTCTCACTGTTGATCTGCTCTCCCCCACAAAGATCGGGCTCCACCTCCTCTCCTTCAATGCCATAAACGAACCCAGAATAGAGTAAAGTTCGAATTTGTGGTGGACGGTTTGCCGATGTAAAGTTAGAACTGTTCTGTGAATTCCGATTCATCGATGGAAAACTTGATATTTTGCAGCGGAAAAATATGCGGTATTGCAACGTTACTAATCGACCCAAACTGAGTGATGCAGCGATTACAAACATCACTCATGACATAATTTGCAGCTATTTTCTCTATTTTTCCCATCCGTATAAAACGATGGAAAACATATGTTTTTCTAACGATTCACAACATCAGCTGAGTTAAACTAGTTGCAACGAAACTTTGGCGTCCAAGCAGCGACGAACCCAGAATTGTTGGTACATGCAAATTGCTGCGTTTTATAGGGTGAATTCTGAAGGATTTAAGAGATGCAACAAGACCTTATTCTTGTAGTGTTTTATAATAAGATGACCATCTATATTTTAAAATGATCATCTAATTAATAAATCTTCATCATCAAATATTATCGATCTCTTATAATAGAAAGAAGCAAAGTTAGAAAATATTAGTGGGTGGATAAAAAGATTTTAGCCTATGATCTATAAATAAACCATCAATATTCTTAGTTCTAACATTGATTAAGTAATTTTGTTAAACAAATTTTACAATTTGATGGTAAGATCTAAGAACCAAACACCTTGATGTCGCTAAGTTTTAATTAAACATGATATAGATTTCATCGACCCAAGTCGTCGTTTCTTTCCCTTTTGTAATCACTTTCTATTTTCTTCTTGTTTCATAGATTCCCCGAAACGATACAATCAACACGCCATACTCACCGTACATTTGGTTGAATAAAAACATACCCCACATGTTATCATAATGAAGGGTAAAAATTTAATTAAAATAGTATCAGATAATCTTATAATTTTTTATCAATGGTTAAATCTTTAATAATTGATACAAGAGTAAAGATTATGTCACAAGTTCAAGTCCTCAAAGGAGCAACTTATAGACTGAATTAAAATGCCTTGGTATTATGTATAGACGTAGTGTTAAGTCATTAAATACTGATAGATGAGTGAAGTTGTCAAAAGAAAAAAAGCTACCGCACCACAGTGTCAATAGAGTGAGCTACCGTGGACGTCAGATTCTAGAGCGTGATAGAATGTTATGATCTTGTAAATTAAATGTTTAATAAAAAAAAAATCCTACTCATCAACTTGAACCACATACGACACATAATTTTTTAATTTTGTTTCTCTTACCAAATGTATAGTGTATAGATGATGAGTATAAGAATTTAATTAGTCTATGATATAAATAAAATAAAATAAATTGAAATAAATGTGATGTATAGTATGTAAAAATTAAGGGTGAAAACCGACCCATTAGATGCGGTTTTTGGGCAAAATCGATATGGACCAATGAATGTCAATGGGGAGGAGCAACTGACCATAACTGGTCGATGGGGTGGAGAAAAACTGGTTATATCGATTCTGACAGTTCGCTGTCAATTCTCAATCTCCCTAATGACGAGCTTTGTCTCAGAGAGAGAGAAAGTTGCGAATGATTGAGAAAGGATGAGAGAAACATGAATGAATCAAGGAATAAGAAGGCCCTAAAAAAAAGATCAAATTCTAAAACGATGCCGGTCATTCTACTTAATTTTTCTTAATATGCTGTGAATAAAATGACACCGAAACGATATCGTTTCAGTTGTATTTTAAAATAATATAAGCATAAAAAGATGTCATTTTATTTAAATTTAAGTGAAACGACGTCTTTTTAAATGCAGTATAAATAAAAAAAATTAAAAAAAATAAATCTTTAATCGGCAAGTTCAGCTATTTGAACCGATCGATATTGGTTCTATCTATTTGCTGCACCACGCTGACCGATTCTTCACTGATTTCGATCAGTTCCTGATTCTGGCTGCTGGACTCCATCGATGTAGATCGGTTCGGCTCGTTCCTGTACAGCCCTAATAAAAATGATAGTAATAAAGGCCTTAATCAAATTGATATCAGCTGTCCTAAAAATTTTGGATTAATGATTGGTCTTTAGCACCACATGCCGAAGACATAGATATGCGTCAGAGCAGCGCATTCAGAAATAGCTCCACATGCTCGATGAGATCGACGCGTTGTTTTTTACTTTTTAATAAGCAAATGTCATCAATTTATCATAAACAACCAGTAACAAACATTACAGATCGAACGCGTTGTTTCACTGTCCTATGATGTGGAAATTATAAAAATAAAACAGAAAAATACCCAATAATTCAAAACCTACCCGTTGAACGTTGAGAAAGTTCGAGACAGCTGACTAATCCACACATTCTCTCTCCACCTTTTCATCTTCCAGAACCAGAGTCGTTGCTTGCAAGGTGTTCAATTTTATTTGTTTTTTGGTTTTTTTACAGCTTCAAACATGGATGAGAAGTGCCAGAGACTGGTGGGAATAGAAATGAAATGAAAACACAACGAAAGCTTTCTTCTCGTCTTCTTCTTCTTTTGCGGTTTCCGTTGGCATGGGTCGTCGTCTTCTGTCTCTCTCATCCTCTTTATCAATCAGCTTCTGCTTCTTTGCTTTCCTGCAAGATGCGGTTTTCTTGGTCGTCGCCAATAGGAACCAAAGTCTCACGCCGACTTCATCGATGCCCATCAACCGCGATCTCTACCATTTCAGGCAATTCCTTTTGAAACCCTGTTTTAATCTCTCTCTCTCTCTCTACTGGGACAAGTTCTATACGCCGGAATTATCTGTTTGCGTTCTTCGTTTCTTGGATCAAGAGAACGAGCTTTGTTGAATATATTCTGGATTCGATGAAATTTCTTATTTTTGTTAAAATCCTGGAATGTGTAGTGAAGCTAACATGGTTTTACATATCAAGGTCTTTCTCTTCTTCTTCTTATTCTTCTTCTTCTTTCTTTCTTTTTTTTTGTGTGAATTTATAAAATTTTAACCGGTGTCTCAGTGTTTCGAAAGTTCCGTTTAATTGTTTTGAAATTGGAGGAGCTGAAACCCTCAATTCTTGGCGTTTCATTTTACATATATTTCGATGACCTAACTGTAGTATTTGTCTCCATAAAATACAAAAAATATACTACGTGGGTTAGGAATTGAAGGCCTTCTTACCCATTCTTATCCGGTTTATCGGTATACTAAGGCCATCTTTTGTGAGCTTGACGTTTGAGATAATACAAATATGATGATGCTTTTTCCTTTTGTATGTTTTTTCTTTCGACTTTTGTAGTGGCGATTTGATGGAGCATATAAAGGCTTTGGTCCATCGTCACCCTGGAAAACTAACTGTAGGTTGCCCATGATTCATCTGAATTAAACATCTGCTTGATCTTTAGCTTCTGATTGGTAATGTGTTTTATTTTATGGGTAAAATAAATGATTGGTAATGTGTTTAACAGATGGAAACAATTAAATCTAGAAATAAAGGCTACCGGGCAGAGATCTCAGTGATTACATATTTCAGGGGAGGGAGAGAATATGATGACAGGTCAAAGTTTCGGATCCTTCTTGTAAGTTTTCTTTGCAATTGCCTGTCTTGGACCGCTTATGGTGCCTATTAACAATATTTTAACTGAGCAGCTGCTTGTTAGGCATTAATTTTCATAGTTTTAAGGTTAGAGTACCGCACTAAGAAGCCAAACGATGTACTTTGGAAATCTTATATTTAATATGTAGTGCATAGATAATCTCAGATTGGTAATTTCTGGTGTTTTTGACAGATAATTCATTGTCTTCCAGAGTTTTGGCCAGCATGGAAGGGAACTCATTACATCTGAACTTGCTTACCGGATTTTGTCAATCTTAAGTGAAGAGCAGTTTCTACCCAACATGGATCCAACTTCGCTGAACAGTACCCTTGACAAACTTGTCATAAAGGTAACTCTAATTTATTTCTGGAACAGTTTGCTGTAGCTGCATTTTTCTTCTGCCGAGTAAATTGAATTGCTTATGCGTTGGAATTTTATTTGTATGCATGAGCAAGTTACAACCCTTTGAACCAAGACAATGTCTATATACAAGGTGGCCAACTGAATTTGTAGCAGTCAAACTCACTGAGTGAGCTGAATAGCTTTCAATGCTAGCATCAATAGATTGTTGTTTTGTTAAGTGATGCCAGTACCAAAAGATAAGTCTCAACGTAACATGCTCACAAATAATATATCCTCACATTTGGCTTATGTTTGTGCGCTGAATTCTCAAACATTAGATAATTTATTGATAATTAGTTGACCATGGAAAACTTTAGGGTAAGATTTTCAGAATATCTCAAAATTGCGTTCAGTAGGATGGATGTCCCAAAGCTGGTAGTGATTAAAGGACTTATGTGAGTATAGGAAATATTTAATATATCATATATGGTACTTTCTTTGCCATTTCAAGGGAAGTGCTGTGGAAAGTGCTGCGTGGACTTACATTTTGGGATACTGATATCTTATGATACCTCAGGTGGTGCCAATGGAAAATTTGAATGGCCGCAGGCTTGTTGAAGCTGGAGATCTTTGTGAGAGGAGAAATGGTCATGCACTTGAAATTTTCTTGATTCAAGAGTTAGATGACCACTTGGGATGGCATTGACATGCTTAAATTTGCATTTTTTGTTGCAGGGAGAGGAGTTGATCTCAACCGAAACTGGAGTGTAGATTGGGGCAAAAAGGAAAAGGTTTATATTCCTACCGCTTTTACCCTTGAAACCTGCAGTATAAATTATGCTGGTTAGCCCTTATTGTGTTGTATGTATGCATATATCTTTTGAACTTGTCGCTGATGATTCATTAATTTGGTAATTATGCTGAGGTATTTATTGTTTCCGTTGCTGCGACCTAGACAGGTCTTATCTCTTGTATACCTTCTTGTGTACTTGGGACTGTGCCTATCATCAATACAACCATTTACCTATCAAAAGAAATTAAGCTGAGGTGTTTTCCCTGTTCAAAATTGATTATGGAACACTTTACACTGTTGGAGGAGGCTTTAGGTTTAATCATGTCTGCATCTGCATCCTGTGTGTGCGTGTGTTTGCACTTGCGTGTAGCACCCAAGTATTCAACTGTCCAATTCTATGTTTTGCTATTCTGTGATAGTCTTTCATGTTGTTGCTGTTCTCCAATTTCAGGATTATGATCCATATGAGGAAAATCCTGGAACTTCTCCCTTTAGCGAGCCTGAAACTCAAATTATGCGGAAACTTGCCTTATCTTTTGACCCGCATGTATGGATTAATGTACACTCTGGAATGGAGGTAAGTTGTACTGTTAATATTATTGGCTGTTGTTGACTGCCCATGTCATTTGCCTTGAAAGGTCTTATGAATATCATCAGTCTACCCAAGCCTATTATGTTAAAAGTCCAGGATCTTGCACTAGAATGAATCAGAAACTATTCGTGTCTGAACTTTCCTGTTAATTTTGTCATTTCATTGAGCTGCACCACCTTTCAAGGAAAAAAAAAAGATTTATGTTTTATGTTTTCTTTAGGGGCTCATAAACTACTCGACCTTGCCAGAGAAATGATTTCTTTGGCCCTTGTTTACTATCCTGTCAAGCCATATTGTGTGTAGTAAGATACTGGCTTCATGTCCAAGGGCAAAGAGCTGGTTGTTATTATGTGAATCAGGAGCCATTTCATGCAAGAGCTGGTTGAGATTGAAAGCAGCTTGGTTATGATGATAGATGTGCTTTTATGTGCTTTTTAACTGGCTCATGCTTTGTCAAATGTGCATGAGCGATATTCAAATGGTTGTGACCTGTCAAAAAATACGGCCTTGCCAGAGAAACGATTTCTTTGGCCTTTGTTTACTATCCTGTCAAGCCATATTGTGTGTAGTAAGATACTGGCTTCATGTCCAAGGGCAAAGAGCTGGTTGTTATTATGTGAATCAGGAGCCATTTCATGCAAGAGCTGGTTGAGATTGAAAGCAGCTTGGTTATGATGATAGATGTGCTTTTATGTGCTTTTTAACTAGCTCATGCTTTGTCAAATGTGCATGAGCGATATTCAAATGGTTGTGACCTGTCAAAAAATACGGCTAGTTGTGATTGGGCTGATAGCAATATTGATTCTAGCTTGATCTAAGTTTATGAAGCTGGATTCAAAACAATGATTAAGTGCTTGACTTGTCACCTGCTCATCTTTATGACACTCCTACCCCAAGTCTATCGCACCTTTTTTATCTTTTCAGACAAAATCATTGTCCAGGAAAAGTATACGCAAGAAATACCCTTATGATCTTCTCTTTCATCGCCATGTCGATGTTTCTAAACTTATTAGACTTAAATTAATGTTCAGTGTCAAATTTTAAAAAATAATGTTCAGTGTTAATTCAGAAAGGAGTGGCTTAGTTTTCCTAATGCTCCTTTCAGGTATGGCATGTTTCACACTCTGTTAATAATTGATTTAGGAAAGATGAAAACTAATTATCTTTACATAGGATAGATGTCGCTTTTATTTGATAGTGCAGGAATAAGTCAATCCTTGGGCGTTTAAAAGAAAAGATTACTTAGATGAAAGAGTTTTTCAGCATTTGCACCTTTTTGCTGGTGTGGTTGTTTTATTGAATCAGAAGAAATGTAAATTGTCAATGCTTCTTACAGGGGAACTCAAAACACTCCTGAGTTTCTATAAATTGATATGAAATGATTGAGTATTATGTAACTGTTTTCTTTTTCCTTTTCAGTTACCTTTTTTGTTCTGTTCATAATATACTCTGCACTGGCTGACTGCCTAAGTTGCTTGTTTGTGCAGGCTCTCTTTATGCCATATGACCATAAAAACACTACACCTGATGGACCTCCATCACACCAGATGAAGTTGTTACTTGAAGAGGTGAACTATCTTCATTGCCAAAAGCGTTGCATGATTGGATCTGGAGGAGGCTCTGTTGGGTTAGTATTACCTGTAGTTGAAAACAATGATTATCGTGAAAACATTCCATCATTTAGAGGAGAATAGATGCCCACGTATCAAAATCACCTCAAAGCTGTCTAAGACAATGACATTATATATAGTGAAAATCAAGAATCTGGCTATAAGGATGGCAGAAACAATTTATTTTCTATCCTTATATCAAATTTAGAATGCATGGTATCTACACAATAAAGTGCCAATATTCAGCAAGTCTAGAGGAGCCAATTGGGAGGACAGATTTTACCATTAAACTGGGATTTTTTCTACTAGTTTATTGTTTGCTTAAATCTAGGTACTGGCACTTGTACGTGAGAGTGCCCATATTCACCATGTCTAAAGGGCTGAAAATCTACCATCTCAACATGTTTATAACATCTTTCCACAAGTTTGAACTTTCTTTAATTTTAGGTATTTGGCACATGGGACAGCAACAGATTTCATGTATGACGTTGTAAAGGTGCCCATGGCTTTTACATTTGAGGTTTGTGAAACCAGAACTCTCATACTGTAATTGCTTGATACAATTTAAAACTCATTCACTTCTTTATCTTTTTGCATTGCCCAACAGATATATGGAGATCGAGGAGCCTCATCTAAAGACTGCTTCAAAATGTTCAATCCCACTGACCTCTCTACCTTCAATGTATGTATGGATTGATCCATGTCCTTTTCATTGCTTTTGATTACCCAACTTCTTCCTTTGCTCCCCAATAGTCACTAGTTCGAGTCACCTCAGGGCCACTGGAGGTTTACCTGGCCGTTAACTTCAGGGCCCCGTAGGATTAGTCGAGGTGCGCGTAAGCTGGCCCAAACACCCAAGGATATCAAAAAAAAAAAAAAAACTTCTTCCATTTCCCCCTTGTTATTTTTCACGTTTCTTGAACAGAATTATGATTTAATTAAGAGTGAGATTAATAGATTCATACTTCTTTAACCATGTCTTCTTTCTGGGCTTCAGAGAGTTCTCAATGAATGGTCTGCTGCTTTTTTCACAATTTTCAAATCGGGTCCACACAAACTTGGTGAAGTCCATTCAAAGGTGCCTGTGTCCACTTTGGACAAGGGGGTTTCCATTGATGACTATCTTGATGGTTACTTAATGGAGAGGAGCAGCAGATATGGGAAGAAGATGGAAGTGCTTGAGCTTGGAATGCAAGAGATTAGAACGTATTTCAGGCTCTTCTTGTTATCCTCGGTATTGTTATTGTTCATGTTCTGTTCCAGAATTTCCAAAAGCAAGTACAATAGACCAGTTATTTCTGCCATACCCCTCTGACATTTTTACGTTGGTGAAAGGCAAGCAGAGATTGTTGTATGTTAGTGCAGTCTATAGACAATACAAATATTCTTTTAACCATAATTAATTGCTTAGTTTGTAGGGCACTTCATTTAAAAAGATAAGTATCTATTCTGTCATGCGGTTCCCTTGAAATGGAGAATTTTCATTCCTATTTTATTCCACATTTTGCATTAAATGAGTATTCTTGATTTCACTTGACATGAAGAATTTTTTTTTTTAAAGTAAAAAAATAAGTTAAATTCTTCATCAATCTTTTAATCTTGTCTATTCATTTTTAACAATCCCTTTTGCTCGTCCATTTAAGAACATGTTAGTATACTAGTACAGAAAGACTTTACCATCATTCCTCCGTATTATCTGCCCATCTACAGTACAACCGTATATAAGCACTCAGGTTACATGTACGTTGTTATGGACGTGTTTCGTGTCACCTGAAACAAGAAGATGAGAGTGGCCCGGTGTGATGGGGAACATTCGATACTCAAATCAGTGTAGAGGGCGGAGAATATTTGAAATTTCAGAAAGTTCAGACCCTATCTTAGGCATGTCCTTTAACCTCTTTTTATATGGTCAGATGTGTAATCAGTAGGCTTGTCTCATGCCTTGACCTTCTCTTATCTTTAGTGAATTGCGGATTGTTAATGTCCTGAATCAGCCGCTATGCCGTAAGAAAATAATACCCTAGGCGAGTGTCCTGCGCGCATATGGTGCCGTATGTTATCTCGTCCTATTCCATCATTAATTTGTAATTAATGACAGCCGGATTTAAATTCTGTACTAGTGCATTGTGGCCGCAGGCCCTTTGGTCATTGTTGCGCCGGCTTTTGTCTCCGTGGGCCTTTATGGTTGTAGGTTCGGTCCATTGGGACTATTTGACCCTTAGTATGTGGTCCTTTGAGGAAGGGGTAAACAAAAAGGACCATGCTGCCTAACGACAAGGGTCCGACAATGGATCCAAGACGTGTAATCTTGTATTTTTTTATTTCCATGCATTTTTTAATTCTTTTAAATATTATTTTAAAAATAAAATTCACAATATCATTAAAAAAAACTTTTTTAATCATTAAATATAAAAAAATATTCAAAACCAATCGTCGAAATCATAGCATTTTCTTATATTCTGTTTGATAAATGAGATGAAAATTTTAATTTTAAAATGAAATATTAAATTATTATTATTTTGAGATTTGAAAAAATTAAAAAATTTAAATTATTTATTAAAAAAATTATAATGATGAGATGAAAATTTTAAATTTAAGAAAAACAATTTTGTTTATCAGATCAAAACTTAATTTATAAGTTTATTTTTATAAAATTTATATGGATCATAAATTTCTCTAATTTCATTGGTTAATAACTCAAGAGAAAGATGAATTAACAACACAAAACTCAATAAATGTACGGCAAATTTAGTCAAACCTTTCTTCACTGGTCAAATAATTTTTGACGCATTAAAAATTGCTTCCCGGTTGTACGAATCGGTAGCATTTGAACCGAACTTAATTGCATACGGTGAACCTGACACATCTGGCTCTGCTTATCTACCAATAAAAGCAAACCACTGCCAAATAAATTAAAGTATGAGCACTACGGCCCAGAGAACAGTATGAATAATTACAAAGGAAATTAAAAGCATGCAGCACCTTGACAACCGAAAATATTGTCCCTCACTGCTAAGTGATTAAATATCAACAACTTCAGTAAAATATGAATAAATATTCTAATTATAATTAGATTTAAAATAAATAAAAATATCAAAATCAAATATTTTAATATAATAACGGTAGATTTAGATAGTTTATTATTTGATATCATTAAAAATTGATTAGCTAAATTTATAAAAATGAATCTTTTAATTAAAAATTGATCAAATTTTAACTAAACTACTGCTAAGAACACTAACATTAGATTAACCAATTATCAATATAGTTGTATTAATAGATAAGCACACCAGAATTTGAGCCATATTGAAGGACGTTGCCACGTCCACAGACCATTTTTACACACAATTTTTACCAATCACTACGAATCTTATTTTTTCTTTTTTCTTTCACCATTTTTTATAAATAAAAATATTTATATATTCATTTAAAAATATTTACTTAATCATTAAATAAAAATAAAAATAAAAATAAAAACATTTCAGTAGAGAACATAGTCTTTTTCCCATATTGAATTAGACCACATTTTCAGTAAAAAACTAGCAATTTAATCAATTCTGTATATGAAAACTTTCGAAAATGTAGTGCATGGGATGAGATTTACTCTGTAAAGTTAGATCCGAAGGGACCTGAGAGTCCTTGACGTAATTTTTTTATTTAAAACAAAAAAAAGCTAAATGAAATTCATCCAACGTATTAGCTATATAGTAAATTCAATATCCCAATTCATATATGACTTATACTCTAGTAAAGTCATATATAGGGTTTCGTTTCTTTCATGAAACCCTATTTTGCTTCTTTCCCACGGCTTGACTTTGTTTTCTTCCTCTCTTAATATTTTATCTCTCCACCTCCTCCCTATTGCCATATACACTTCCTTCGAAGACAGTAGTTTAGAGTCATAAACAATATCATCGCCACTTTGTTCTCATCGGTAGCCCGTTCTCATCGAGCTCCTTCATCAAAGACAAGTGCCTATTGCCATTTCACCGGTGAGTTTTCTACTCCATTTCTCTTCCAATTTCAGTACTATCATTTCAAATAATGAATCCTGACTAGATATGATTTTTTATCCATATTTTCTCTTTTTGTTCCAAGTTTTTCTCACATGAGGTTCCAATCAAAAAGCTCAAAGAAAATCCCAACATGACCATCGTGCCTATGCATTTGCTTCTTTACAGTAATGGCCAAACATGACGACGCTTTCCCAAATTCTCATTAATTTCTCCAATAATTAATAATCCTTGAAGGACAAGACACAAACCCTCCTCAATTACTCATAAACACCCAAAAAATCCACAAAAGCTCCCAAATTTCTCAAGCTAGATCTTGCATTATCATAAAAATAGAAAATCATTGATACCTAACGTCTCTCACTGAAGCAAATCACAAAACCCAACAACCATAGTCTAGTCATAGCCATCCTAACAAATTTTGAAAATTGGGATGACTAATCTAATATCAATGCTTTAATGCTCTTACCTCATTAGGTATTCTCTTGAAGATGAATTACCTGATACATAGTAGAGAAAAAGTAAAAAGAGCACTAGTACAAAGTGAAGAAAAAATAATAGAGACTTGTTGAAAAGGAAAGCTCTGTCTAACTTTAATTGATAAAAAGAAGGGCCTATAAATAGGCTTTACATCAGAACACACTAACCACGACTCCTATAAAATAGCATCACAACTAAGACACTTTCTCAACTACAAATCAAATAACAAATTCCTAAAGACTCGGTCTAACCCACCAACGACTAGAACTTTCAATGAATATTAATAAATATGAAATAAAATATTTAAATATTAACACCCTCCCTTAAATTGAAATCTGCAGATATCAGTTTAAAAGAAAGAATTAACCCTCTGCAAAGTCCTCCTTTAGAGCAGCACGTGAACAAACTCCAAGTAGACCATGCAACTTCACAAATGTAGCCAACTTGAGAGGCTTGGTCTGTATATCTGCAACTTGGTCTTCACTTCGACAATAAACCAGTTTGATTGTTCCATCATTACCGAGATCTCTTAAAAAATAATATTTCACATCAATATGCTTGCTTCTTCCATGTAGCACATGATTCTTGGAGAGTTTGATTGCTAAGCTGTTATCACAAAAAACTATAGTAACTTCCACTTGCTTGAACTGGAGCTCTTCAAGAATTCTTCTCAACCAGACAACTGGACAAGCACAAGCTGTTGCAACAGTAAATTTAGCTTCTGTAGTTGACAAGGTGACAATTTGTTGTTTCTTAGAAGACCATGAAATAGCCCCTGTGCCCAACATAAAAACATAGCCTAAAGTGCTCCTTCTATCATCTTGATCTCCTGCATAATCACTGTCAGTAAACCTGAATAGTTCTAACTTTTCACCCTTCTTGTAGAACAGCCCAAAATCTTTAGTTCCTTGCAAGTAACGAAGGATTCTCTTGGCAGCTAACAAATGCATTTCTGTTGGATTCTTCATATATCTACTTATTAAGCTCACAGAATACATTATGTATGGCCTTGTTGCAGTTAAATACATCAAACTACCAATAATTTGCTTGTAAAGTGTGTTGTCCACCTTCTTCCCTTCATGATCTTTGTTTAGCTTCAAGCCAAACTCAGTTGGAGTGGTTACAGGATTGCAATCCTTCATTTGAAACCTGTCCAAAATATCTTGCACATACTTCTTTTGAGAAATAAAGATCTCATTAGTTGATTACACTACTTCTATGCCAAGGAAGTAATGCATCATACCAAGGTCAGACATTTCAAATTCAATCATCATAAATTTCTTGAATTCTTTAAACATGACACCATCATTTCCAGTAAATATGAGATCTTCTACATATAAGCAAACAATGAGCAGTTTCCCCTTATCTCCAATCTTAACAAAAAGTGTGTGCTCATATGGACATTTAAAGTGTGTGCTCATATGGACATTTGTAAAAGCCTTCTTTCAAAAAATAAGCCTCAATGCGACTATACCAAGCTCGTGGAGCTTGTTTTAAGCCATAAAGAGCTTTCTTTAATCTATACACTTTATGCTCATTTCCAATCTTAATATGACCAAGAGGTTGATCTACAAATACATGTTCCTCCAAGTTTCCATGCAAAAATGCCAATTTGACATCTAGCTGGAAAATAGGCCACGAGTTCTGCACCCCCAATGCGATCACCAATCTAATTGTATCATGTCTTCCAATGGGAGAAAAAACTTCTGTATAGTCAATCCCATATTCTTGCTTATATCCCTTAGCTACCAAACGCGCCTTATACTTGTCAACTTCACCATTTTCCTTTAGTTTTGTTTTGAAGACTCACTTTATACCAATGGTTTTGTACCCTTTCGGAAGATCAGTCAGCTCCCAAGTATCATTTTTTTCAATGGCATCAATTTCATCATCCATCGCCTTCCTCCATTTTTCTTCTTTAACAGCACTTTCAAAGGTTGTAGGATCACAATCTGAAAATAAAGCAAAGTGAGTGATTGGATCTTCAATTCCAGTTACCTCATAGTCTTCCATCCATGCAGGCCTTTTTCGAATACGAGGAAGAGATCGAGCTGCTGCATCAGTAGCTTCTGCTGTTGTTGGCAAAATTTCAGCAGCTGTTGGAGTTGCTTCTGATGAATTTTCAGGCATAAAGATTGCTGGAGTTGGTTCGCTTTCAGAATCATTGTCAAAAAGAACTTGAGTAGGTTCCTACCCATTCCAATCCCAAGTGTTTTCCTCATCAAAGACAACATCTCGGCTGGTCACAATTTTATGGGTTAATGGATTAAACAATTTATAAGCTTTGGATGTTTCACTAACACCAAGAAAAATACATTTTCCCCCCTTATCATCAAGTTTCTTCCTTTTCTCATCCGGGATATGCGCATAAGCGATGCAGCCAAAAATTTTAAAATAATCTACAGCTAGTTTCCTTCCACTCCAAGCCTCCTCTGGTGTCATATTTTGAACAGCAAATGTAGGACTTCTATTCAAGATGTGAATACTCCAATTTACTGCTTTAGGCGAAAAAGATTTTGGAATTCTCCCTCTTGCCAACAAGCTTCTCACCATATTGAGGATGGTTATGTTTTTCCTCTATGATACACCATTTTGTTGTGGTGTATAAGCAGCTGTCAGCTCTCTTCGAATGCCATGAACGTCACAAAAAACTTTAAATTCGGTTGAGCAATATTCTCTACCACGATCTGTTCGAAGGGTCTTAATGGTCTTTCCTCCATTAGAAAATGGTGTTATCGGGCCACAAATATCAGAATGAATTAGCTCCAAAACTCCTTTTGCTCGCCATGATTTCCCTTGGGGAAATTGAGAACGATGTTGTTTGCCAACAACACATTCTTCATAAACTTGGGAAGGAATACTAATATGAGGAAGGCCTGTCACCATATTTTTCTGTTGGAGGGTCTTCAATCCACCAAAACTCAAGTGGACATAACGAAAATGCCACAACCAAGAAGGATCTTTTACTTCAGTTACCAAACAAGATTGCACACTTTTCAATCTTTAATGGAAACAACCTGTTTGAACTCATTTGCACAACAACAATAGCTCCTCTAGTAGGATCATAAATCTCACAAACACCCTTTTGAATAGTGATTACATAACCCTTTTCTTGCAATTGACCAGCACTTAACAAATTACTTTTCAAGTCAGGGATGTAAAGAACATTAGAAATTATTTCTACAAAACCATTATTGGTTTTTATCTCAATATTACCCTTTCTCATCACCCTCACAGTGGAACAATCACCAAAACTTACTGTAAAGTGAAAGCTTTCATTTAAATAAGAAAAAGAAGACTTACTTCCACACATGTGGTTACTGCAGCCCGTATCCACATACCAAAGATCAGACTCAGATTTCTGATTAGCTTGAATAGCCATCAACAAAGTTTCTACTTCCTTCTTTTTGGCAAAATTTGATTGCTCTTCCTTTTCTTTGTCATTAGGCAACTTAGTATAACATTCAGAACGATAATGACCAAATTTATGACATCTAAAGCACTCTACCTTGGATTTGTCAAAATGTTGATCTCGTCCTCTGCCTTTGCCTGAAAATTGATCATCATTGGCTTTGAAATACATGCTGCCATCTCTATTGCTCTGAGCTCCCCTTCCTTTACCTCTACCTCTACCCCTTCATCTAGAGTTTGAGAAATGAGTAGAGGTAGAAGCCTTCAAAGCTTGCTCCTCTGAAGTTGAACTTCGGTTCATCTTCTATTCATGGACCAACAAGGAGCTTTGCAGTTCATCAAGAGAGAATGCATCTGTCTTTCGATTCTTCAATTGAACACATGACATAATCAACATTTGGTGTCAGGGAACGCAATATTTTCTCCACAATGGTGACATCTTCCATCTTCTCACCATGAAGTCGCATTTTGTTGCTCATCTCCATAGTCCTGGCACAGTAGCTGGTAACAGATTCCCCATCCTTCATTTGTAGAGTCTCAAAATCTCTTCTCAAAGCTTGAAGTTGTGCACGCTTCACTCTAGCAGAGCCTTGATATTTTTTCTTCATGGAATCCCAAATATCTTTATAAGTTTCTTTGCTAAGAATTGTTTCCAAGATGGGACGATTAATTGCTTGAAAAAGGTAATTTTTTGCCTTCAAATCTTTTAGCTTTCTCCATTCCAACTCTGTTTTCTAGGCATCCGTCAACACAACACCTTCCGTTGGTTCTGCTACTCCAGAAACAACAACTGTCCAATATTCTTTGGACCTCAAGAAGTTCTCCATGAGCATGCTCCAATGATCATAGTGACCATCAAAGCGTGGATTGGCTGGTTGTACAAAACTGTTGGAAGCCATCAGGTTCACTTTTTTTCTCCCCGAAACCTGCTTTGGTACCACTAATACATAGTAGAGAAAAAGCAAAAAGAACACTAGTACAAAGTGAGGAAAAAATAATAGAGACTTGTTGAAAATGAAAGCTTTGTCTAATTTTAATTGATAAAAATAAAGGCCTATAAATAGGCTTTACATCAGAACACACTAACCACGACTCTTATAAAATAGCATCACAATTACGGCACTTTCTCAACTACAAATCAAATAACAAATTCCTAAAAACTCAGTCTAATCTACCAATGACTAGAACTTTCAATGAATATTAATAAATATGAAATAAAACACTTAAATATTAACATTACTTGATGAGCTAATCTCTATTTTATTTTATTTTTGACTTTTTCTGTCTGCTGCCTTTTAACCCCAAAAAATATGACCCGGGATTTCGACTACAGTGTTCGAGTCCTACTGGTAAGTGGTAACTGTGTTCTGGGGTTGGTTACACGGCTACTCTGTAGTCATGGATCCACCTGATTTCTGAGCCGAAGTTAAGCAAACATTATATACCTCTCTAAAACCCTTGCCGCCTATTTTGCTCTCTGTAATGGCAACTTAAGGGTGATTTTTCTCTTTCTCGAGGGAATAGCTAGGGTTTCTCTACGTGCGAGGTAGGCGAGTTGCGATTCTTGCGGTTGTCATGGGAGGATCCAGAGCTCAAGTCAACAAGGCCCACAAGTCCCGCTTCTCCTCCAAGTCTTCTCGGAACCTTCACAAAACCTCTTCCCAAGGTCTGTCTTCTTTTTTAAACTTATGTTTAATCCGTTTCGCTTTTGCTCTCCGTTTGGTTGATCGGAAACCTAGAAAGAGGGAGCAAGAAATTTGTATTGTTATATATGGAAGACACACACATGAGAGGAAATTTTCGTTTTCCGGTTTTTTACACATGTCCTCTCTGTAATTTTCTTGCTAACCCAACGTAACACCGTTGATTGCTTAAATTTTCTCAGTACTCGATCGATTCATGCTTCTGTTTCCTACCATTGTCGGCTTTTTTAAATTTGACATAAATTATTGTTCATTTAGATAAGAGCAGGATTTCAAAAGCAGAGAGAAATGTTACCAAGGGAGCTAGGGCTAGTCGACTTCAACATAATAAAATGGTAGCTGGTCTTTTGATTTTTCCTCTCTCTCTCTCTCTCTCTCTCTCTCTCTCTCTCTCTCTCCATAGTTTATAGATTTTATGCGCTTTTGCAGGTACGAGAGCAGAAGCGGGCTGCCCTCTTGAAAGAGAAAAGGGCAACCAGTGGTAACACTAGCCCTCCCCGCGTTATCGTGAGTGTTTTTTATTTGCATGATACTTTAAAGCTTTAATAGGTGTAATACATGACTTAGAGCGTTCTTGTGTTCAATTTTATTAACCTCTCATTTTTGTGCGCTGTGTTGCATTTTTAGGATGTTCTGCTCTCAGTTATTTCACCATTCTAAGTTAATCTCAATTACAGGTCCTTTTTGGGCTCTCCGCATCTGCCAATGTAGACTCTCTTGCTGGGGATCTTCTGTCATTATTATCTCAAGATGGTCCTGGAGCTGGATCATCAACAGTTGCTTCTTCTGAGTATAAGCTGAGAACAACAGTAAGAAATTTTGTACACGAAAATGTTGGAAGAAGGCTGCTTTTCGTTGATAGGTGTTGAAAAAGATTTGTTTTTCCGCTCCCATTAGTTGGTTAACTTTTTCACGTATTATGCGTTGTTTATTGTTTCAAGAAAAAGATTCAAATTTTCTTAGTTTCTTAAATTCGATCCCTTTGATTTGTTCTAGAGCTTTTGGTTGCATTGTCTTTAATTGCAAATATTAATTAGATCTAAGTAGAAATAATGTTTGTTGCCAAAATGTTTTGATGTTTATATTGTAGATTGGATATATAGTTTTACCCAGATGCTGTATGCATGTAATAATATTTGGAGTTATGCACAATTTTTTCATGCATTTAATTTAAATTTAATGGTTTCCTCTTGAGACCAAGGTATTTCACGATCAAGAATTAACACTATGGACTGTGGTTATATCGTCTTATGACCTTTGGAAGGATGATAATTTGTGCCACTTAATGTTGACCTGATTATTTTCTGTTAAAGGTTAAAGGATGACTGCCGTACCTGTATGAAGTTTAAATTTGAGAATATCTAACCGAAGTAATATATCCTAGGTATTGAAAGCACCTCATGGGGATTTGCTATCATGTATGGAAATGGCTAAGGTATGTTCAGTGCCCGAATGTTTTTCGTACTTTTATGGTTTTTTGGTGCCCTAGTTTCATTTATTTGTTCTTTAATTCATTGATCCTGTTTGAATGATAGGTAGCTGATCTGATTGCATTTGTGGCCTCAGCGAGCTCTTCATGTGAAGAAAGCAGCTCTTGCTATATTGATTCATTTGGAAATCAGTGCCTCTCTGTGTTTAGATCTCTTGGTTTTCCAAGCACCGTTGTCTTAATTCGTGTATGTTTTTGTCAATGTTCTTTGAATGTTGTTGAAAATTTTGTAAATAAAAATTATTTTCCCCATGAGTTGATGTAAAAAAATAATGGTTATGCTTTTTGTCCCATAGGACTTGCCTTCTGAGCTGAAAAGGAGACATGATTCAAAGAAGATGTGTATGGCTAGTCTTGCTTCAGAGTTTCCTGAGGACTGTAAGTTCTACCCTGCAGATACAAAGGATGAGTTGCACAAGGTAGCTGTCTAGATTATTTACCTAGAGCTTCCGTTATTGGTGCCAATGTTCTAATAATACAAGAAATAGATGGCATCAAAATATGTTTCACACAATTTCTGTCATACTGTTTCCCTTGATCTGTAACTTGTCTCTGTTGTGTTATTTTGCAGTTTATGTGGCTTTTCAAGGAGCAGAGGCTGATGGCCCCTCATTGGCGAAATCAACGACCTTACATCATGGCTCAAATGGTGCCCATTTATTTCTACATGGTTTTACTGAGTTTTTATTTCAGTTAGTGGTAGCATCAATATGGACCAACAAAGGCTAAAGTTGTCTTAAGACTTACATGGTTTAGTATTTGTTTGTTGGTGAGGAGTAACCACACATCAATCAAAAAGGAAAGACAAATAAGAAGTTAGAAGAAAGATTTATGTTCTTTGATTCATATCTTGCTGTACATTCTTTTATGATTGATTCTTGTGTTTGTTGATGCATTGTAGGTTGATATGGTGGTTGATGATTGCAATATGGAGAAATGCACTCTTATCATCACCGGCTACCTGCGTGGTCATAGCCTCTCTGTGAATCAGCTGGTATTAGTTCAACCATTTGCTTACGTCTGGTTCCTTCTTTAGGCGGTCGTCTTATTTCCGTTCACCTCAGGTTCATATTTCTGGTGCGGGGGATTACCAATTGAGTAAAATCGAAATTCTTAAGGATCCATTTCCTCTAAATCCAAGAAAAGAGCGGGACATCATGGACTCAGACGAAGTGCATGATACAGAGGTATTGCAATTTTACTTTGGACATAAGCAGAAAAGGATAATTTTTTTAAATTGAGCATGATTTATCTTCTTAGTCACTGGAGGGTCTATGTTATGCATTATTACTACTACAATACTAGAGATAAGGAGGGTGTAGGGATGGAGAAAGAGACTAAGGAGATGTTTGGTAATGTTTTTCATCTCATTCTATCTCATTTCCTTCCCGAACATCACTCAAACACAAATACTTTCAAACTAATCATTACAACTTTTTCAAACTAATCATTACAACTTTCCCAAACTTTCAAACAAAATACAAAAAACAATTCAACTTTTGGAGATCCCAAAACAAATCTAATATTAAAAAATTATATTCTAACAATATTTTAACTTTATAATATTTTTATTTAACTTTTTCTCTCATTTTCCGAAACCCTGTAAAACATCATAATTCAAACTATTTTACTACTATTCAAAAACCATTTCACCACTATTCTCAAATTTCTTATCTCATCTCATTCCTCAAGTATCCCCAAAGTTTGATCGTTTGCAGGGTATTGTGCGTAATGATGTTATCATTTTTTCGATAAGTTTGCACGTGATAATTGTCATATGGGTGGGAAGACAGCACGGACGAAGGATCAAGAGATAGATTTTGAAGCTTTTATCTAGAATTTTTGATATGAAATTAGAGTTATTATTAATGCTTATCCCAAAATAAATTGGATTTTATTTTCTGTTCACCAATGGTCACAATTATTTCTTTTTCTAGTTCATTTATAATACATAAGATTGAATTAAATATAGGGAGCATTGAGTTCTACAATTTGACTGTTGTAGCTAAATCATGGTGTTGATGTTGCTTTTTTAATTGAGTCTCGGGCTTATTTGAGAAGTAGATCTGTTTTTCTTTCTCAATGCTGCCTCTGTTGGATGGGTTATTTTTTAAATTATCACGTCTTTCTTAATACTCACTCTACTTTTCAATCAGAGTCAGCATCAGAATACTGGTGTTGTCTTTTCGTTTCAATCATACATAGACTATATTATATGCTTCATTTCATGATACCAGTTTTTAAGAGACTGCTATACAGCTGGGAAGTTGATTATAGCTTGGTAATGCATTGGGCAAAAGAAATGTGATACAAAATCAAATTTAAATAGCTCTAAGTATCCCATATTGAGGAAGCCGAAACAGAAGGGATGCTATGTTGTTTTAACTTTGTAACTTTTGGGGGCTTCTTTTAAAGCTGTGGACATTTGGGATGGGGTGATTGAAAAAATTGAAAGGAGGTTAGCGGGTTGGAAGAGGATTTATTTGTCTAAGGGGGGAAGATTATCTCTTATTAAAAGTTCTTTGTCTAACCTGCCTACGTATTTCCTTCCTCTTTTTCCTCTTCCTGCAAGGGTTGAAAAGAGAATTGGGAGTTTATTTCGGAATTTTTTATGGGGTGGTGTTGGTGAGGAAAAGAAGTTTCATTTGCTTAGTTGGAAGAAAGTTTGTCAACCTTTGGATGGTGGTGGCTTGGGGATTAAAGATTTGAAGGTCTTGAATAAAGCTTTACTTGGCAAATGGCTTTGGAGATATCATTTGGAAAGTGAAGCCCTATGGAAAAATGTGATAGATGTAAAGTATGGAAGTTTGAAGGGAGGTTGGTGTTCAAAAGCCTCTAGTGGAGCATATGGGGTGAGTTTATGGAAATTTATTAGAAAAGGATGGGATTTTTTCTCTAGTAATTTTAGATTGAAGGTTGGAAATGTTAAAAGAGTCCTTTTTTGGCATGATTTGTGGTGTGGGGATGCTGCTCTCAAGCTGGAATTTCCTGCCTTGTTCAGAATTGCAAGGGATCAAAATGCTGCTGTTTTTGATTCATACTGTGTAAGCAATAATAAGGTTGTTTGGAATGTTATTTTCAAAAGGGATATTAATGATTGGGAAGCGGATGAAGTTCAGGCTTTGTTGGTTAAACTTTACAGTATAAAGCTGGTAACTGAAAGGGAGGATGGTATGGCATGGTCTTCTGCTGGAAATGCTAAGTTTTCAGTTTCTTCTTACTATAGAGTTATGTCAAGTCATGGTAGTTGCGTTTTCCCATGGAAAAGTATTTGGAAGGTGAAAGTTCCTCCCAAGGTTGCTTTTTTCTGTTGGGTGGCTTCTTTGGGCAAAGTTTTGACAAATGATAATCTTAGAAGGAGAGGACTGTTTATTTCTGATTGTTGTGTTATGTGCAAAAAGGATGGAGAATCTGTAAATCATCTTTTCCTTCACTGTGAAGTGTCTAGATTCTTGTGGGATGAGGTTCTGAGTTGGACAGGTTTGCATTGGGTGATGCCCAAGGATGTGGTGGATTTAATGGTAGGATGGAAGGGTTTGAAGGGCTGTAAGAAGGCAGCGTCTGTTTGGAAGATGATTCCTCCTTGTCTCATGTGGTGTTTGTGGATAGAAAGAAATAGGAGATGTTTTGATGATAAAGAACGTACTTTGGAAGATCTTAGGGTTTTTTTCATGGGTACTTTGGGTTATTGGGCGAAAGTTTATGTAATGGTGGATAATTTCCTGAATCTGTTTTAGTTTTTGGTTTTTTCTTTTTTGTTTTCAGGAAGTTGTAGGTTTATCCTTTGTATACTTCCTGTGTACTTGGGCTTATGCCTATTTCTTCAATAAAATTATTAGTTATCAAAAAATGTTGTACATGTAGTTTCTTGTCATGCAATTACTGCAATTAGGAAATGTGAGATGCAATAAGTTGTGCATGTTTGTCCTTTATTTTGAATGTCCTACAACTGCAATGGTGATTAATGTAATGTATTTTCTTTGTCAATCATTCATATAATATATTTATTTGTTGACAACTAGCACTCACGTTTGGCATTAATTAACATTTTTATCTGTCTGATATGCCCATTTTGTTTTTATTCTATTCGAGCTATTTCAGGTAATTCGCTCATTGGCTTCCGATCCCTTAAAGCAAGAGCCTTTACTTGTCGAAAATGTTCCCGATCCTCTTGCTGGAGAGCAGGTAAATTCCATAAATATCAAACCATTGCTCTGTCGATTATAATCACACCTAGTAACCTTGTAAGTCAGCACCTGATAAACGATGTTTTGTACTTGGTGTTTGATCGATTTTTACATTACACCATTATTATCAGCTTTGTTGTCAAGCCTATTGTTTCAATGTAACCCTATACATATATATGAGATTGAGTTTTAAGTTCTACGTTTGTTCTTAGGTGCTTTATTATATTTTAGCTTTCAGCTTTTAGATTGAAAATAATAGTGGCAGTGCTGAGTTCCTGAAGGTTTTGTGTCTTGATGAGTGTGTGTTCCTTCATCCCTCTTCCTCTTAAAGGATGATATTCAGTTGTGCTTAGTTTCCCTTATTTGATGATGAAACTTCCTTGGTATGATCTCGATTGATAACATGGTTCTTGTCTGTCAGACATGGCCAACAGAGGCAGAAATGACTGAGGCTGATAGAAATCAAAGACAAAAAAGGTTGAGAAAGAGGGCTCTTCCTCCAGGCACTTCAGAATACCAGGTATGCATTCAATACTGTTAATGTCAATATATCTTAAAGCTTGTCTTTTCATTCTCCTATGTTTATAACATCTTCATTTGCTAGGTATGTACCTCACATGATTGTGATAAACAGGCTTTATTATATATTGCAGGCTGCTTGGATTGTTGATGAAGAAGATGAAGAAGATTCATATAGCAATGATGAAGCCGATGATGGGATGGTATTGGATGAAGAAGAGGGTGACTTTCCCAATCAAGATGGCGCTAAGAATTTAAACCTTGATGACGATAGATCCTTCTTGAACTTGAAGGACTCTGATGAAGAAACTGATGTTGATTCAATGATGATGGTGGGTTTTAGCATGCTATAGATGTATTCAGCATCATTCGAGTTTCAGGGTAGACTGCCTGTGCTAATTAAGCTAACCACGTAAAAGCATTAAGTCAACCATTTTTTCTATCTTCTCCAGCAAAAATTAAATAAGAGAAAGGGCTGTCTGAATCATGAAATCATTGAATCTTGCCATCACATAAAGCACAAATAGGTATTTCTTGATATAGTTTAAACCTTCCTATGATGATTATGATAAATTTCTACCTTCTAGGGGCACGACCCAACTACACTGGCAGGGTATATAAAGGGGGACGCCGAGTTTAAGGCCTGGTTTAGTTACACAAACCAAACCATCTTATTTCATCTAATCATTTCAACTTTTCCAAACTCCCACACAAAATATAATAAACAATTTAATTTTTTCAAATCTTAAAACAAAAATAATATTAAAAAAATTATAATCTAATAATATTTTATTCAACTTTTAACTTTTATCTTATCTCATCTCATCCCATATGTGTAACCAAACAAGGCCTAAGGGTAGGGTAGCTAGAATTAGTCAAATCTACAAAAAAAAGGCAAGAGGTATTGATGTGGACCATGTTACCCATCAAAAAAATTGTTGTGGACAATCGTAGTCCACATTACTTTATGTAATGTAAAACTCCCTACAACAATCATAAATTTCTTTATTGAAAATACTTATCAAATAAATAAATTACTTATCAATAAGTAAATAAGTTATTGAAGGTGCTCAACCTGTCAAATGCTCTCTTTTGTGATGCAGGATGGCGAGAACTTGACAAGAGAACAGATAGAGGATGAGATTCAAAGGATTAAAACTGCACATGCCGAAGATGAGGGTAGATCTTTCTCTTGACCATGAAGCCTTAAAATCATTAGTGGTCAATTCTCTTTCTATGGCAAACCGAATGTACAGTCAATAGGGTGCAAATGCTTTAAGTGATTGGATTACTTTTGGAAAGGGAATTTGCCCACTTACCTTCAGCGCCCCCCCCCCCCCCCCCCCCCTCCTTTCTCTCTCTCTATTATTTTCTTTTTGGAAAAAAAAAATAGAAAAAAAGAAAAAGGATAACCATGTTGTCATTGTCATTGTTTAGGTAATAAACCCCTAGACAAACATAAAATAAAGGAAGAAACAAAGAGATAAGACGAAGCAAAAATAAAGATGAGAAGGAAATTAGGGGATAATTAAGGCCTGTGTCACTTACTATTGCAAAGCAGTGGACTAATGTGCACTCCTATAAACTTGTCTAGCGTAGGATGGTTGTGGACTTTGCTTAAGGTGAATGAGATATTAGTGTACTGGATAATTGAAACAAACTTCCTTTGAAATTAGCTTGTTCTAGTTGCTGATATGTCTTTTTTTTTTTTTTTCCCAATGATTTGTTATCTTTCAGAATATCCTGATGAAGTGGATACACCATTAGATATTCCTGCTAGAAAACGCTTCGCAAAGTATAGAGGCCTCAAGTCCTTTAGGACCTCTTCCTGGGACCCAAAAGTAAAATTCTTGTTCTTCTTTGAAATCTACATCATCTCTGAATATCAAGAGCTCCCCTAAAGTTCTTTTGAATAAAATCAGGAATCTCTACCTCCAGAATATGCGAGAATTTTTGCATTCGATAATTTTGCAAGAACACAAAGACATGTTCTTGCAAATGCTTTAGATATGGAGCAAGGGAACAGGGATGACTGTGTACCAGCTAGCTCATATGTAAGGCTGCATATAAAGGACATACCAAATGCTATTGCTTGCAAATTATGCTTGCTAGGAAAGACAGTGCCTGTTGTAGCAAGTGGTCTCTTGCAGCATGAGTCCAAGATGTCTGTCCTCCACTTCAGGTATCTTCTATTTAGCTGTCTCCTTTATCATTTCTCTGTTTCTGGATTAGTGCTCTGCTTTGTCATGGTTTCATGAGTCTTCTATGTTTTGCAGCATAAAGAAACATGACACATACAGTGCTCCTATTAAAGCCAAAGAGGAACTTGTCTTCCATGTTGGTTTTCGCCAATTTGTTGCCAGGTAGTGTTTTATAATCCTGTTCATTCTAGCATATATTGATTGCCAGTTTTGAGGTCATTTCCCGTCGCTGTGCAGGCCTATATTTTCTACTGACAACATGAACTCAGACAAGCACAAGATGGAACGGTTTCTTCATGCAGGGCGTTTTTCTTTGGCATCTATTTATGCCCCAATTTCATTTCCTTCTCTTCCCTTAATAGTCCTGAAGAGCACAGAAGCTGGTTCTACACCTTCTGTTGCTGCTGTTGGTTCTTTGAGAAGCATTGACCCAGACAGGATAATACTGAAGAAGATTATTTTAACTGGGTATGATCTATTCTTTGCTCTTTATCGAGCTCGCACTTTTGTTGTTAGGTTTCCCCTTCCAGGGAAACTATAGTACATCTATGTTGGTAACATTGGCTAGACTCTAGAGAGTGTTCAATAACAACAAATACGTCTATCACATTCATATTGATGGCCCCCACCTTTTTTCAACATTACTCTGAAGTCTGAACTTTCTTTTCTTTTTCTTTTTCTTTTTATTTTCTAGTCTATACTCTGCTTAAGTGCAAAGGTGCAGAAAACAGACCCTAACTCTGCTTTATCAATAGATTCATGATTAATCAAATATGATGTACATTTGCACGAGACAAGTACAAATGCAATACCCTAGTAGTCCAATTAATATTACTCGTGCACTCTGATTTTGGTGTGGACATACGGTGAAGAGATTGACGTGTTTTTTTTTTTCAATAAATTGATCTCTATATTTACACATAAATTCTGTAACTTTTTAAAATTTTTGCATATGGCTAACGTTGTACCGTGCATTTTATTTTTCCTGGTTTCTTTTTATCTTGTCTTCTTACTTCTAAATATTTGTGGTTTATCAAAGCAGTTTATGAAATGTATTTTGGGTGAATTTCACGGTACAAATGTAATGGTTTATAGATATTCTTATTTAAAGCTTAAGCTGTTTCTGATGCAGTTACCCACAAAGAGTATCAAAATTAAAAGCTACTGTAAGATATATGTTCCATCACCCTGAGGATGTTAGATGGTTCAAGGTAAAAGAATCTCATTGCAATTATTTATCATTTTAGCTCTTTCTTTGAGGTAGAAGTTTTGGAGTCTCAGTCTACATTTGTCATGATTGGATTGTTGATGATGGATGTCGTTATTGCAGCCTGTGGAAGTGTGGACCAAATGTGGTCGTCGTGGGCGTATTAAAGAACCTTTTGGTACACATGGTATGATGCTCATTCTGAACAAGAAAAATCTTTTAGAAAGGAATCTATCCTAAACTCACTAAGGTTGATATGTTGCAGAGTTAAGGCTGCTGCATGCATAATAAGCAGCATGACATGGTGTGCAGGAGACTGTTGTACTAATTCTCTTCTCGTTTTTTTTTTTTCCTCCTCCCTTCCCTTCAGGGGCTATGAAGTGTGTTTTCAATGGTGGCCTTCAGCAACATGACACGGTGTGCATGAGCTTGTATAAGCGTGCATATCCCAAGTGGCCAGACCGTCGCTTCCCAATTCTTGATACTTGATCAACCTTGGCTGTGGCTCAATCCTGTATGGTTGACTGCGGAAAGCCAAGCTGGTGATGGGAATGAAGCTCTGGTTCAGATTGTCAATACTAATTTATGTTTTTTGGCAAGCTACATGCTGTCGAGGACGTGGGGTTTTTTTTTTTTTATTATCCAACTTTCTGTGTTATTATTATTTTCTTTACCTTTAACATATATTCTTTGATATCATATGGTAGTAGTCAGTAGACAACTTAAAATTTATAGCGAAAAGGTCACTTCTAAGAAAAATATAGCGAGAGAGAGAGAGAGAGAGAGAGAGAGAGAGAGAGAGAGAGAGAGAGAGGTGTTTGCTGCCTTTTGTTTGGTTGGTTCATTGTTTTTCGTATATTGCTAATTTTACAACCTGTTGAACTGTTGCTTTTGATTGGCAACTTATAAGCGTGATTGACCTTTCCCTTAGTTTCAAGATATCCGTACCCTTTCCTGTCTTTTGTCATATGGTCGTGCAAGTTTCTCAAGTATCTCTCAAGTGGCATGTATCTGTTATCTAATTATGTTGTTGTCTTGGCATTTTACCCTATCTCTTGGATTTCTCGTTTTTTCAAAAAGAAAAAATCAATGGCTAATAGGATTATAGGCATGTCATATCAAATTGAAATGAGTGTAATATATGGGCTTGATGATCATGTTTCTATTACACCTATGGATCTGCTGTCCATCGGCATTATCACATTGGGGAACACCTATTCCTTGTGATGACATGAAGACAGGCAGCTTTCCTACATCGGCTTTCCCCATCCAAATTCAATATCATTGGGTCGAGTTACACCAACTGGTAAAATTAATGTAAGCTAGATATATGTTTAAGCTGTTTCCGATGTCGTTACCTGCAAAGAGTATCAAAATTAAAAGCTATTGTACATACACACATATTATATGTCTGTACATGTTTCTCAACCCTGCGAATGAGATGGTTCGAGGGAAAATAATCTTTTTGCTGGTCTCAATACATGTCAAACTCCTTGAAAGTAACTAATGACTATTGAGCCATACCCTTGGTGGTTATATTCGATCGTCATGATTCGATTGTTGACGATGGATGTCATAATGCAGTATATTGTGTAAGTGTTGAACCTGTTGGTACACGCGGTATGGTTGTCGTTCTGAACATGAAGACAAATGTTTTAGAAAGTAATCTATTGTTAATAACATAATTCAATTATTCTTCCTATAATAACAAGCTCACAACAAATACACTAATTTTGATTCGTCATTTTCGACGAAAAACAACGCTTGTGCATGTTTTGTAGTTTTAAAATTTATAATCGATGCACACATATCACTGATTCACCTATCTTGCATTTATTTGTGAATCGACATGATCATCATCAAGCCGCCCCCATAGCAGGACAACGACCAATCCTGGATGAGATCGAAATACCATTGTCTTTAGATGATCTTTATGGGACTAGGATCCAAGGAAGCGAAAGCAAGGAGTTCCTTATCTTGTTCTAACACGGCTATATCTTCTTTGTCCAACCACACCCATGCTTCTATTCCACCGCCACATCTTGTGTCCATCAGCATTATCGTATTTGGAAACACCTGCTCCCTCTCATCACTTGAGTCAATGCAACTTACCCACATCGGCTTTCCCCATCCAAAATCAATATCGTAGAGACCAAAGTTACACCAACTTGTAAAACTAACGTAATCCATTCCACGATGGCTTGCTGCACTTGACAGTGTCCCTCCCAATGCATTTACATGCTCGTAAAGCTTTGTAAACCCTCCATCACCTTGCAGATCTTTCACAAAGTCAGCATCGATTTTCGTTTTTGCTTCTCTGAGCTTCCCCTCCATGTAAGCCAACTCCATCTTCTCATCATCCGTGCATAACACGCCTGCTACCCAAATAAAGTTTCCCATAGATGATTCTGGGAATGGTGGGGCTGCTGTTCGACGCAAATTCACTGCATGCGTATAAAAGGTTGCCTTCTCGATACCAGATTTAGCCTTGAAGGCAGCCATGATGCATTTTACTAGGAGTGATGAGACTACCTCAACTCTTGTCGGGGTTGGGATGCTTGAGCTAGTTGCTTTAGCCTTAAGTGAGGCAATGACTGACGCATCAAACACGATTCTCCTTCCAGTACACCTACCGGATCTGAGAAGAGGCATGGTCAAAGCCATTAGAGTTGCTTCCATGGGGTATGCTTCGTTTTGTATGAAAATTGCTGGGGCATTAAAATTAGGACATATTACAGCTTCAGAAACTTTAAGAGTGGTGGCAGCCCAAGCTTTAAGAAAGGCACTAAAGGCAGTTCCATCAGCAATCATGTGATCTCCTTCAAGTTGATTATAACCCAACACAAAAAATCCTTTTTCTCATTAGCTAGGTTTATTTAATTGCCAAATAGCCTTTTGATAAACTTTTATCACCTCCTTCAAATGCGTAAATAATAATTACATCTACTTATTATAAACTATTGATATCTAATTAATTACTTGTCTCGTCTCACGAGATTTTCATACATGAATAATTATGATTAAGAAATAGCTTTAATTTCTTTAATATTTATATTTACGATGATCATAGAAATCATAAGTTGTCGGTCATCACCCAACCAGATCTAGTTTACAATATTTTAATATATAGTTATATATATATAGGTCATAAGCATGTGAATATTGCAAACTTCACTTCATTAATCAACGCAATTTATTTTATTTTTACACCACCATGCATCTAGAAAGTTATTAAAATTTCCTGATCATGATCAAGAAATAGTACTACTAGCCCCTCCATCTTTCACGAATCGAAGGCCAAATAAAATGTCATGCACATGACAAATTAAACTGATGATCAGAGATTAAGTACTACTTGTTAAAATGTTTGTAATATTGAGGTCATGTGATCCAGCTTATATATATATATATATATATATTAATCATTCTGCTAGCTGTTAATTATTTATTTCCCAGAGCTAGCGGTTGCTGATCTCTATCTCTGCAGTCAATCGCGGAATTGTTGCACAAATCGATCCAAACTCATGAGCCAAAATTTATGCCTCTGTGCTTTGATTTTGGGTGTTTCGGTTCACTTTAAATAGTTTATTTTTTAATTATTATTATTATTATCATTCAACTATCATTTCAAATACAACGTTTTTGGGATAAATTACTACGTACTATATATATATATATATATATATCCTCGATGGATCAACTCAGATTTTATTTTATGAAAATACAATTTAAAGTAGGAAAAATCTAATTGTAAGTATAATTGTGCATTAATATGTACATCAATCTAATATGATTGGTCAAAAAGTAGATTTTATTGAAAACAGTGTTAATTTAAATTTTAAATATGAAAAAATTAGTATTGATACACAAATTAGTATGCAACTTTATAATAGTAATACCATTGAATTACATATGTACTAGTACTCTTTGTACCTGATCATACAATTGCAATTATTACTGTTCATTCGATTCCGATTTGAAAATTTCAGAATTTGGTCCAGATCAGACTCAAGCCGGAATCGCACTTTAAAATCAATTTTAAAAATCTAAAATGCGGGTTTCCGGGTAGTACTTTTTTTTTTTAATAAATCATTTTATTTGTATACAAATAAAAAGATCATACGAAAAAAATGGCTGTGGCCAGGCTCGTTTTCGCTTATGCATTTTCTTCTGGCTTTCCTATTGGATCTCCCCCTTGGCCTTTACGGTGAAAATTAATTTATTCATGTTAGGCCCTTGTTTTTTTTAATATTTGCTCCGTGTTTATATATATATTATATTAAACATTCAAAGCGTTGTGAATTATTTGTAAGCCTTAGATTAACCAGGAGTACTAGATGATCTATATTGCTACCTGAAAAAAGCTAAACTCATCGAGCATTGAATCGCTAGGCTGGTTTTCATGAGATTGACTTCTTCTAAAATGTGTACTTTTTATAAGATTTTCATGAGTTGTTGTGCATGGATGCTCGACTTATTCCAAAATGTCATCTCTTCCCACGGGAGTAATGCATTAAACAAAAAACGGAAGTTATTGTTCACGGAAATATTGGTTTTGAGTTTCTCCATTTAGTTGCTAGGAAAAATTATAAAAAATAAATTAAAATAAAAACATTAAAACCCAATACCCAAACTTCTTATTGTACCTGAATTTTTCTATGGGGCTATTGGATTGGAAAAATAAGGTGCCCGAATCAAAAGGCCTAATTGCGACAATCTTAATTGATGGTAAAAATTACTAAAATCTGACTGCTTAGAGTGCACAGTGCAAACTGAAAATTATGAGGAAAAAGTAGTGCTCGTGCGTAGTAGTTTAGGGGTATAAATTATTTAATATAATCTTTTTCCGTTTATCTCATGTAGCCTATATTAATGTAATAACATCATCGCCAAAGGCTTGTGGCCTGATTGGCATAACCCTCAACCTCCAAAATGTAGGTCGGAACGTAGCAGCAACGATTCTTGCTCATAAGATATTATAAGGTCACGCGCCAGGCACTTGTGCTGCTTATTTCAATTATGGGCAGGCACTATTTAGTATTTATCTCCCTATCTACCTTATAATCTTAGAGCATGAGCCGCCCATTTATTCTTCATTGGTGGCAAAAAAAGTATAGTCATTTAGTTTGTTAATAATTACCATAATGCTATGCTATAACAAGGAGATCAACGGTATATATAATAGCTAATAAAGTCTTTCAACATGACTCTGAACATAATCTTGCATATTTATGAATATTTGATCAACACGATCAATCCCACATCAGGCATGATCATGACAATTACCATGAGAAATACCATGCATAATTAATTGTCTAGTTTATAAATATGGGAGTAGGATCTAAAGAAGCAAATGAAAGGAGTTCTTTGTCTTCTCCTAAAATGGCCATATCTTCTTTATCCAACCGCACCCACGCTTCTATTCCACCTGCCGATCTTGTGTCCATCAAATTTATCATATTTAGGAACACATGCTCTGCATCGCTTCTTGTTGAACCTACAAAGCTTGCCCACTTCGGCTTTCCCCACCCAAAATCAATGTCGTAGATCCCAAAGTTGCACCAGCTGGAAATCCCAATAAAATCCATTCCGCAATTTGGACGTGCCACATGATCTGAGAATTCTCTAGTCTTTGCTTTCACAAGTTCACAAGCCGTGAGAAACCCTCCATCACCAGCTTGTATGCTTTTCACGAAATCACCATCGATTTTCATGATTGCTTCTCTGAGCTTGCTTACCAATTGAGGTAACTCCGGCTCCTTTTCACTGCATGATGCGTCTGCTATCCAGAACAAATTTCCTGCTAAGAATTGTGTGAGTGCCAGTGGTGAACTCACTCTTCGGCGAAAATTCACCGCGTGGAGAATCAAAGTTGGCCTCTCAACACCGGATTTGGCCCTGAAGGCAGCCATGATGCATTTCCATAGGATTGCGGACACAACCTCAACTCTTGTTGGGTTTTGCAAGCTTGAGCTAGTTGCTTTGGCCTTAAGTGAGGTAATGGCCGAAGCATCAAACACTATTCTCTTTAAAGTAGATTTGCCCGATTTGAAGAAAGGCCCGAACAAAGCCATCACTTTTCCTTCTTTAGGGTATGCGTTGTTTTGTACGAAGATTGATGGGGCAATATCAAATTTAGGATATACAGCTAATTCACATGCTGCCTTGCTAGCAGTGGCGGCCCAATCTTTGAGAAAAACACTCAGGGTAGTTCCATCAGCAATCACGTGGCAAACATAGACACCAATGGCAACACCACCGCATGCAAAGCTCGTCACTTGTATCGTAACAACATGATCCCCTGCAGAGGGCTCTTTCGAAATGGTATATTCGAGGATGAGTTCTTGGAAAGACAGGAGATCGGGCTTATGCAGGCATTCCTCAAGACGACTCTGCACACGGGCTTCTGAATAATAAACACCCTCGTCATTGCAATCGAGGGAGAGATTGTCTTTGATTTTTCCAGCAAATGGGTAAAAGCGAGTCAAGGTTTCTGATAGGGATTGCTTTAGAAGTTGTGATCTTCGAGAGACAATATCAGCAACATCGTAGCTGCCTGCGCTTTGATTCACGGGATAGAAGAGGATTAGGGGAATATAGGAGGAAGGACTGAACTGGTCCAAGAAGGACAACTTGTGGATTCTCAGGTTAGAGGGTGTCGGAGAGGAGGGTTTAATGCAAGTTTTGGAAACAATTTCAACCTCCATTTTGCAGCTTTCCTTCTTGAATTGGAGATTTAGGAAGCTCAGTACGAACAATGAGCGGAAGAATCTAAAGATCAAGAGGTTGTTGACTAGAGGTGGCGTCGTGCTGAACCCATCAATAACGTCGTATAATGTGATTATGTTGTCGGGAAGTTTCATATGATAACATCTCATTGGTCCTAGCACAACGACAAGCTATGCATTTTATATTAAATAATATAAAATAATAATGCCATTCCAATCTTTAAAGGTCAACATTTCGTAATAATTCATAATGTTACCTTGCTTTCCATGTGATTCCAGCGACCACATTTATAATGTTTCGATTATTGGAACATTTAAGGGAAAAAAAATGGAAATTGCATTTTCCACCGAACACGTTTTTCATCAAATTACATTTAAAATAATCAAAATCAATACATTGCGCAGTTCGATTACAAACAAATAACGGTCTCGTTGAATTAGCACAATCCAAAACTCTTTTTGGACAGTGAGTTAGAGTTTAAATGAGATGAAAAATGAAAAAATATTATTATAATATTATTTTTATTTTAAAACTTAAAAAAGTTGAATTATTTATCATATTTTATTTAAAAATCTGAAAAAATTATAATGATAAGATAAAATAAGTTAAAGTAATTTTTGGATCCAAACAAGACCAATTTTATCAAACGCCCCATTATTGTAATCCATTTATGGTTTGAGATTGCAATGTGTCGGTATTGAGATAGTTTCACATGCAATGTTTAAAAGGCATATTAATCAGAAGGTGGAAAACACATTAAATAAACATAATCAAATTGAGGAAGTACTCTTCCCTCTTTATATTCCCTCTTTATAAATTATTGATGTTGATCTCTCATCTCTGAGCAATTCTACGTACAATCACTTTTACGTACTTTCTGCGCACTCCACTGATATGATTGGCTGGATTAATTTTTTTTTAATATCCAACCAATCATATTACTGGAGTGCATAAAAGAGTGCACAAAAATGACTGCACATAGAATTTTTGCTCCTCTAAAGTCTGTCAAGTGTCCATACCCAGCAAAACAAATTTGGTAGGTATCATACTGATCTCTCCTTTTTAACCCTATAATTAATTAATAAATTATTGTTGAGAGGTGCTTTTAAAATACATTGTTGACAAGAATTTGGGTGCAAACTGATGACTGATCATAAAGAAGTTGCGACTCATCTAACCATGATAGTCAGTTGCTTTCATGCAACTCATTAATTTCAATGGCATTATGCGTTAGCAATATAAAAATAATTAGTAAAGGATGATATGTATGGTACAAAATACAGAAAGAAGCAAGATACACATGGATCAGTCTAAAAATATATCTGAGTTTCGACAATTGATGTCATCAATAATTTTCAACTACTCGGAAAACCAACTCCGTGGCAAGTGAATATTTTTTGCCCTTCCTAACCAGTAGGGGATCATCCACGGATTGAGATTTCGGCTTAGTTTTCAAATATGGTAGTTCCAGTGAAAAGAAAACTGTTCTGGCATCACCATAACTAACGTTCTTTGCAATTCGATCCTTGGTGCTTTAAATATTTTCTCCAGGAGGTAGTTCCGCAAGCTTTGGGGGAGTCTCAAGCACTCGCTCCATATCAAAACGGACTTCGATGTTCCGAATGCTGTACCCAACCACCATTAGCCAATAAATAAGCTTGGCAAGTTCTGGCGCACTAGTCTCCGTCACACTTGTCTGTTATGATTAACACAGAGTTCAACGTTAATTGATATCCCAAATCACAATACCAAAGAGAACCTGGCCACAATCTATGATATCATAAGTTGAAGATCTACACAAGCAATTTTTATATCATTACAGCAAATTGAATTCAGCCAAAAGATATGACAAGCAAAGTCATCACTACAATAGCTCTGAGTTCATGATTGGGATAGAGTTCCCAACCACTTTCGACATATATTACCTTCACAGTTAGATCCCACTGTTGTTTAGCATATAAAGCATGGACATGTTCGATTCAAATAAGCAGTAAGAGTCACAGAGCTTAATACCACTGCATTTATAAGAAAGTCCTAGAAAGGAATTGGAAAACTCATATGGATATCACCAGAAAATGGGTGCATTTTCAATTACAATTTCTAATCAAGTACTTATCATACAAAGATTACTATCCCTTCTTTGAAACTAAACAATATCACACCCTAACTAATTTCAAGATCAGTAAAAAAAAGGGTCTTATTAAGCAAGAAAACCTTTTCAGCAGTTATAAGAAGTTCCGCAAATTTGTTAGTTACAGGAAGGATCGACTGGAATTTTAACCATGTTATCAAATATAAAGTATCAAACAGAGAGCTAAAGTAGGAGCTAGTTGTAAATATTAAATCAATCAGAGAGGTAAAGAAGGAAAAAGGATCTCAATATAAAAGAAAACCTTCATTTGGTTGGGATCCGAAACAGCCATAAGGCGCTTTATGAATGTATTCATCGCGAGGACAACATCCTCACCAGCACTACTTGTCAAATCCTGCAAAATTTTTAGTGTAAAAAGAGGTTCAAAGGAGGATCATTAACACATTATAAACTACCATCCAAGGGAGCAGCAGGTATTCTTACCTTCAGATTTTGGGGCTCAAGAGATTTGAGATATTCCAACAATTCATTATGCCCATTTGCCGACTTTCTACCAACTTGACGATTCAGTTCCTCAATCTCAGCTTCAAGCAATTCTATGTACTTTAAAGCATCAATTCTCTCAGGACCAGAGATATTATTCCACCTAATAACTTCACCTGACAAATTCTTCTGTGTACCAGGGGCATAATCTGGCACATCCTGTAATGGTCATAGGATCGTGTCAAATAATGTGCTAATCAAAGCTGAAGCTAGGTTCTATCAACACGTGAGAAAACATTTACTTGCAAATATGGAATGCTGCATCTCAAAATAGTGATATCCCAAAATGGAATTAATACTGTCATTAAGATTTCAGGCAGAAATAGACAGACTTGATAACATGTCTGATGAAAGAAAGAGACAACTCTATTCAGCAAAGCAAATAAGAGAATGGCATCTCCAAGAAAATCACTAGAATGTAAAGACACTGCACAACCACTTATCTATGTGGTGATTTGGGTAAGAATAGTTCAGTCTTCATTTCTTACAAGATTCTTTTTTATAAGTAACAGATTATATTAATAAGAATAGGCGTATCCCAAGTACACAAGGTATACAAGAGTTTACACCTACTCTCATTTCTACTGCAAGGTCAACCAGGCTCAATGTTCAATCGGGAGCCAGCCGAGAAACCATTTCATTATAGCAGGGAAACAAAAAAAGGAAAAGCTGATGTTATGTCAACCATGTTCTTTTGGGTGCAAGTTTATTGTATTTCACAAACAAAGAGAGAATATAAACAGAGAAAAATTGCAAGGCCCTTCAAACATTGAGGAAAAAAACAGCTGGGAAAATTAGTTTTATGAGTTTACTTAGAACTTCCCTCATATCATATAAGAGGAAGAACACAATACCTTCACATAGAACAATTATGCCACCCACATAAGAGAGTTTTCCACCTTTTATAATTACATTCACTTACAATGGAAAACAAAAACGATAACAATAAAAGAAGATTCAAAAAGATAAATTCCTTGCATGGTTAATGATTTAGAAAAAGTAGTCCGCTCACTATGTAACATCATCAACTTCACCTAATGGACACTGCGTAGAGAATTAACAGAATGCTTACAACCAAAAATAAGATCCAAGGGCTTCATAACTGAACTTTCAATCAAATTATCATGCAATTTCAATGTTCCTCTTCAAAAGTGGCAACACTACGAAATTAGTTTATTCAAGACACAAGGAAAAGTATGGAAAAGAAGTTACCTTTTTGTCTTGAACTTCGGGAAGAGCAACCTGCTCCAAGCTTTGTTGCAGTTCCAACCGGTATTGTGCATTCTTAAACATATATCCAGTCATCATGACACTGTACATTAGTTGTGCAAGGTTTTCAGCAACCTGAAAGAAAGCCAAGTGATCTAACTGAAAATACTCATAAAGGAATTTCACATAAAATGTATGATGCCTAAAGTGGGATAAGAATGTGAAGAAACACTAATGAAGTAATCAAACCAGCTTAAAAATTATAAAGGTAATTCTCAGAGAGAGTCAATCCCACAAGATCAACAAAGTTTTTGCAGCAGTTTACATATCAAAAGTAATTACACTTACAGTGGTGACTGTAACCGCAAAAAATTGTGGGGGAAGATTTCCAATCATATTTGTGACTGTTTGGCGCATTGCATCGACTACCTGAAGGGTAAGCATGAATAAAAAATCATTTCCACTATATCAAATGGCCATGGAAAAACGACAGCCTCCTAGTAACCCTACAGCACCATTATTATGCTCATATGAAGGAGATGGTACCTGCTGGGGTGCTCTCTTTACAAACAAGTCCATAAATTCAGGCTGCACATTTTTTACATACTCCAATAGAATGTCTCTCCGGGTTTTTGGCTGTGTATTTCAAAAAAGGGTAGCAAAATCAATCAACCATAACTGCTGCAAAGCAAGTGCAAAGTTTCCAAATTAAGAGTATCATAGTAGGTAATGTTTTGCCAAACAACACCAATAAAACTCGTGCACAGCATTTTGAAACCAAAGGTTAAGCACTTCCCGTTTGAATGGCTAAGGCCGTTACGCATCACATTTAGCATGATTTTTAACCACCATAAATGGCGTACCATCAAATACCTTGCCCAAGCCAGTAATAATGGAACTAAGTTGTGTAACCAACCATCCAATGGTGGCCTAGTAACACTAAGGAAGGACCCGCGACTAAATGAGAGATTTTTCTCTGGTTCCAAGTCCAGATACTGCTAGCATCCCGCAGCACCTCTAGGGACACTCTCTACCATAATATTTACAGACCACAACCTCTTTTATTCAGTTAATCATGTAACTTATTTAAGTTAGTTTCATTCGCTGTGTATTTGATTATATACAAGTAAATACAAAATATTATCAAAGCCCTTAATCAATGAAAATAAAACCTGTTTAGGCATTTGTGACCAATTTCTCATCATGCCTCTCTTCACTTTTTTTCTGTATAAATATCATTCACTAATAACCACATTATCCAATCCATAAAAATTAACAGAAATCTTCCATACCGGAAAAAAGAACAACCAAAAAAGGAGTCTCGGCTAACGAATATACAAATGTACGTCTAATGAGACAGAGAGAGAGAGACCACAGAGCCATTGGGGGGCTTGGAGTCGCTGGAGGCATTGGAAGTGTCGTTCTTGGAAGAATCATAAGCGTGAATCCTCAAAGCGAGTCTCCTGCATCCTCTGTACTTAGTCCCTATCGGGAAGCAAATTGAAGACCAGGAACGAGGCGAGAAATATGAAGCAGGAAACGGAGGAGGAGAAGAAGAAGAAGCAGCAGCTTGAGGTAGAAAGGAGGGTTTCACCGTTAACGAATACATCTTTTGAGCAATCTAATAGAATTCCTAATGTTCTCTTCCTTACTTAAAAAACCCTAATTCTCCTGTATCGTCGCCATTAATAAGAGCGCAGAGAGAGCGAGCGAATAAGTGAGTGAAAGTGCAGGGTTTTCTCGTGCGGAATCGCTACCCAGATGAGGGGTTTGCTGCGTTTGCACGTGTGAGAATTCCAGGAGATCCACCGTAAGAAGGTAGGGTGCTTCGTAGACGATATAATATTTTCTAGGATTGAGGAGTCGCGACTCGCGAGAACCGCGGGATTTGTTGATCAGCGTGTTCCGTCCGATGCTCACACGTCACCATTATTTTTCCTGATTTTTTCTTTTTACACTTTATTCTTCTCTTTATATACAAAGAAGGAATTAGCACTGCCTCGAGTCGACGTGTCATAACTCTCAGGAAATTTGTTTGGGATCATACTTCGACATCACTCATGTAGGGTCAGGACAGTTACATGATTAGTTTATTTACACATCTTGACTCAAACCATAACACATAATAGACAGCTATGGAGGCTACTGGCTACATGCAAACCATGTGTGCGGGCTTGTGCATGCGCCTGCACGCATACATGCGTACTCCAACACCACTTAGTGAGGCTAGTGGCGTGCCCTCACAGGCACGCCATCCAGCACACAGCACCAACTCGTGCCTTGCAAGCAAGACTAGTGGCATACTCCCACAGGCACGCCATCCAGCGCACGGCTCTAACTCGTGCCTTGCATGCGAGACTAGTGGCATGCCCACTAAGCATGCCAACCAGTGCACAACTCCAGCTTGTACCTTGCGGCCCCATAACCCAGACTGTCAACTTGGCCATACATGCTAATCACCCAGGCCACAAGCTTGGGCCATGCAAGATCACCGCCCAAGCCACTTGACTGGACACCACAACAGTAGCATGACATCACTCTGTGTCCACTATCAAGCCTAGACTTGGTACCATGCCATGCCCACTATCAACAGGTCATACACAACGCCATGCCGTACCCACCACCAGACCAACACATGGCATCATGCCATGCCATGCAGCGAGCCGCGGATCAAACCATGACTAGCCTAGCCGTGGACCATGCACCACCATAACCCACCATGGGCCATGCATGTCACGGCCACCATAGCTAAAGTGTCATTTTTATTATTTTGATTTATTTTATTTAAAGATTTGATTAATTATTATTTCATTTATTTATTTATTTTATTTTAATTTGCCTATAGACCTTTTGGGGGTTTCCAATTTATTAAACTCTATAAATAAAACCCTTAGACATTTTATTAGAATCTTTTGATAAATTGAACATTGAGTGGCCGGCCATAGGGTTTGGAATTCTTCATTTTTGGTGCTCATGCACTTGGGCTCTTTTGGGGCACAATTTGTGAATCCCCAAAGAGAGGATCTTCACCGTGCAATTTGTAAATCGATATTGATTCAATTTATCCTTTAATATATTGAGGCTTCCTTTCAATTTTTTATGCAATTTGTGAATCAAATATTGTTTGGTTCTTTTGTTATTTTCATTTTCTCTTTTTGTATTCTTGTAGAGTTTTGTTGATTAATTTGGAGTGAAGAGGCCGAATCCTCATTGGGAATTCGAATTGTGTGGTGTTTTGCTAGATCTCTTGTGTTCATGTGATTTCTCACATGTTCATAAGATTTCCTTAAAGTTCCTTGAAGAATCTCATTTCTCAAACATTAATTTCAGCTAGCCTATCCTTTTACTTTTTCCACCACCTTCAATTGTCTCAAACCACAAAACTCTAGCCTCCCATCAAGCCCTACATGACATCCTCAAATTCCCATAGCCAAACAACCACAAAAAACCTAGATCTAACCTTGAGCAATTCGGCCATAGCCTGCCGAAACCCTAGATCCTAAAAAATCTTACTTTCATTTTTCCCTCCATCATTTGATTGGTCAATTTCCTTGATTGGCTCACTCAAATTTTATGTTCCCACCAAAACACATTACCTTATCCATCCCTTTCATTTTCAGTCAGCCCTTATCATCCTAGATCTCGAAATCTCAAATCCTACATTTTAGGAATTTCACAATTTCTAACTTTAAGGATCTCACAAGCCACCTTTGCCCTAACCATGTATCCCCAATAACCTTGGTCGAACCCCTCATCAAACCTAGCGTCAATCACTCATTTCTAAACCCTAACCAAGATTGTCCATCCTCCAACCCTAGCACACAAGTGGCGCCTAGCATACCAAGGGTCACTTAGCCGTGCACCATCATCACTTAAACCGTAATCACTTAGCCCAAACATCATTCATACTTCCCACCATTAAACTCTAGCCTCATCACACTCAAGCTCCTTTTGGGATACACATGATCTACACAAAGCAAATGAGTCTCATCGATCACTAGAGGAGCAACAAGGCGAGGATTGGACCCTTAGTGTTTGGAGGCTTAACCGAGGTCCCCAACCCGTCGACTCCTGTTGCAGTTTAGAATTTTGCTACATACAAGTAAAGTCGCCTACTAATATACGTATCAATACTCATATTCAAAATTTAAATTATAATTATTCTTAATAAAATCTACTTTTTGACTAATCATATTAGATTGATATACATATTAATGCGCAGTTATACTTGCAACTATATTTTTCCTGCAGTTTATAGCCAAAAAGTTCAGAAAAAAGCTACACTCAGCGTTTTGGGGACCAATCCGCGTATGAAGTGGACGTGGCTTGCTGCAGTTAGTTTTTTTATATGAAAAAAAGAGTTTTACTACGTATAAACAAAGTCACGTACTAATACTGATTACTTCATATTCAAAATTTAAATTAACACTGTTTTTAATAAAATATACTTTTTAACCAATCACAATAGATTAGTACATATATTAGTACATAATTATGCTTGCAACTAGATTTTTCCTTAAAAAAAAAACACACAAAAGAAGAAAGCATCGGCTTCCTAGATCTATTTTCGATCACCCATTCGTCTCCCCTCTCCCAAATCTCATCTTTCTCTTCTTCTTTTTCATTTCTTTTTTTTTTTTCATGCCCTTGAATGCAATAGATGATTCATCCACTGTCCGGAAGCTTGAGCACAAGATCACAAAATCTTGATCTAAGATTCAAGAAAAACCAAACTTCTCAACGGCACTCACGTTAGATCTGGAGGTTTTTTTTTTTAATCCACTGCCTTGATTAAAAAAGAGATGTAAGAAACCTATGGAAATTTCTCTTTCATCTTTCCTTAATCCATCGGCGCCGTTTACGGTGGCTTTTCGTTGGAGGAGATAACTCAAGTTTAATCTTTGGGCATATTTTCTCTCAGGAATGAGCTCTATATGGGAAGAAGAGATGGTAATTCTTTTTGAAATGGTAGAAATGTTGAAATAAAGGGACAAGGCAGATTAAGAAGAAATAAAATAAAAAGTGAAGTCATCATGAGTAGTAGATGGGTAATTCTTTCTGGAAAGGTAGAAAAAAGATTTAGATTTATGTCGGAGGTCGAAGCTGTATTGTTTGTCTTCATTGTTTTTATTTTGAAAAATAAAAAATACTGACGTTAGATTCGTGCACATCTTGAGTGCACAAGTTGCCTCTACGTAGCAGGAGAGTTTTGAGTTCAGAACTCAAATTGGAGTAATGAAACATTTATAATTTCTTTTATAATTATTTTAGAATTCATTTTCAAGCAATCAATATAATCAATCATATCATTTGTTAAAAATAAATGTCAATATTATAAAATTACCCTTTATTTTATGTAAAATTCTAAAATAATACAGAATAGTTGTAAGTAGATCATTTTCCTTTCTCTTAACATACTCAAGCCCAATTCGAATTATAAGAATTTAACAAAATTATCGTATTTATTATATTTAGATAATTATGGTTGATGAATTAACTTCTTTTGTGTAATGTTTGTCAATTATGACACAATTCGAATTTTTGGTGGTTTATCACACGCATCTAATATTATCATTATCGGTGATACAACGTCAACATATTAATTTTATCTATAATTTATAATTGATGTTTGAGATCATAGCTTTCTATTTTTGTCTGTTAATTTTACTACATTTGAAACAATTTATTACTGCAAAGCTTCTCTTCACATGCACTTAGGAATAATGGCACAAGTGATCATAGCAACAAATATGAATAGTTCTACTGTATACAAGTAGGGGTATAAAAATTAACCAAAAAATCGGACCAGATCGGCTCGAACCGGTGGAACCAATCCCGTTTCCTTAGTTTCAAAACCGGCCGATACCAGTCCGGTTCCAGGACCAGTTCTTTATATTATATATTTTTAATGAATTTTTTTAATATTGTATATAATATTTTTATATTATATATGATTTATATATATAACAATATAAATTATAATTATGTATAAGATAATGTATTATAATTTATAACATAAAATTTCAATCTTAAACATGAATATTTATTTGATCATATGTTTTAATCATAAATTATATATATTAATAACATTTTATGGCTTAATAAGTTCTTAATATATTCTTTTTGACAAGTACATTAGTAAATTAGTAATACTAATATACATTAGTATATAACGTATGTGACGCCCCCAAATTCCGTTTGGGATTAGACGGACATTTAAAGTGTCAAAACATGCAACACAAGGTTACCTGCCCCCGTTTATGACGTATAAGATGTAATATTCCTAATATGCATCTAACATTATGCAATATTCGCAGCGCATAAATTTTTTTCTTTAGCAATACTATGCATCAAATTGAAAATATCCCAAATAGTTGAAACATACTTCATACATAAAGACCCATTGAACAACTAAGATCACAACACTAGTCCAAAATGGTTATGATCCAAAAAGTACAAGAGATGCAACTCCAACGTACAAGTAGTAATTTACATTAACTACTATATTAACATTGACGTCTCACCATCGCTTAGTCAACTGTGTCTAGTTGATCAGCTCCTGATTCTCCTTCAGGTCCTATAACAAGATCTTCCATTCTGGGGGAATGGTAGTTAAAACTACCAAAGTGAGATTTGATTACAAATCTCAGTAAGTTAACAAAAAACTTCCATCCAGGCTAATGATGCATGGATGACAGTAAAAGCATGAATGCATAATCGAATTCATAAGTAATTAAAGCATAACTTGAAATACAACATAGTACAATTGAAATGTGAACTGAACTTGACTTGACATGAACTTGATTTGAAACTTGACTTAACATAAACTTATTCTGAAACTTGACTTAACATGAAAAATACATAATCCACAGTTGTTGTAGCTCCATGTATTCTACGTGTCATAATGCAATTAAATACATACTCTACAGTTGTTGTAGCCCCATGTATTATACGCGTCATAATGCAGTTAAATACATACTCCACAGTTGTTGTGACTCCATGTATTTTACACGTCATAATGCAGTTAAATACATACTCCACAGTTGTTGTGGCCCCATGTATTCTATGTGTCACAATTATTGTGTCTCACGTAATGTATGCGTCACAATTGCTGCGACCTCATACTTCGTGTGCCACAGTTGTTGTGGACCCCATGAAATTGAATGTAACTCAAGATGAAACATGACTGGAATATGAAAGGACTGAAACCCTGACGTAACATAACGTGACTTGAACATAACTTGAAAGATATGACCAACTTGAGATAGAAATATTTCGTAACATGACATATAATAGACAACATATTTAACATGACATACTTGCAACAGTGAATATTACATGACTTGACATACATGTAATAGATGACATACTTAACATGACGTACTTGTAATGTATAGCAATACATGACAGAATATATTATGTAACAGTTTTCATATACATGATAGAATATATATTATGTAACAGATGAAAACTGATGACAGAATAAATTCTATGTAACAAACAATTATGTGATAACTTGACATAGCATGACATATATGATAACACACATACATATATATTTTAGTTCATTTACTTAGCACACATACACAGTAGACTGCTAGTAAGTTAAAAGCCAACTTACATCAATCTTCGCGTTTCTTATAAAACTTCAAGCGCAATCACGAGGAAAAAAAACTTTGAAATGAGTGTGCAAAAGAACACCTAAAAGCTGTTCGAGAGAGAGTGTTTGGTATTCTTTCAATGGAAAGTGTAAATGAAGATAATTTCGTGGGGAGTGGCTGGAGATACTTATGAACGAGATATGAAAGAGGATGAGGCTGGAGTGAGAGTTGAGAGTAGGTCTCTCCTACCCAATAATATCTATAAAAATTAGCTCAAAATATTTCTATTTAATAATATCTACAAAAATCAGTTTAAGATATTTTTATCTAATAATATCTACAAAATTAGTTCAAGATATTTTTACCTAATAATATCCATGAAAATTAGCTCAAGATATTTCTTTTTTTTTATCTAATAATATCCACAAAATCAGTTCAAGATATTTTTCAAAGGTGGAGAGTAGACTTGGAAGAGTGAGGTGGCTAAGATCTTTCCATGTGTCTAATTAAAACTTTTCTAACTATATCCAATAATCAATAACACTCTTCTGATACCATATTGAGTAATAACACTAACTATATAGTTAGACTAAAATCTATATGATTAATAGATTTGTGAAAACTTATAGGGTCTTCACGAGATTCCCAAAGGCAATAGAAATTTTACCATTGAATTTCTAACAGATTGTTACAACGTATATTAAATACAATTTACATTTTATGGTCTAATACTAATAGTTTAATACTATATTACTATTAGTAATATATTTCAAGTCTATATATAAATTACTACATAAATCACTATACTAAATAATTATATATGAAATAAGGAAAATTCTATACACCATATTACCATCCCACTTGCATCCTATTAAATAAGATTTTACACATTTACCACTACTGAATGATCATGTATTAAATGGTTATTTATCATCAAATGATGATAAATACGCCACATCATATATTATGGGATGATGGTATGAAATAATGATATAGTAATATTTATACCATCACTATCAATGATATAATTATAATAAATTAAAATCACTATAACAAATTGATGGGCCCCAAGGTGAACCAAGTCTTAAAGAACCTTTGTAAGTTCCAGATGGAGCAATCACAAGATCGAGAGCTAAGAAAATCAGTCTCAATAATTTTGTATCTAAAATTATGACAATGACATACCTTCTTACTAAAGCATCAAACACAAAATTTTTTTTTTACCATGTGTGTACTGAATTACAAGAGGAAATATTTCAATGAATTGAACACATTTGGCATGCATTCTATTTAACTTACCTTGTCATTTCAAGTGTATCAAAGACTCATGTCCTTCAAAGAAAGATTGAGTAGGGATTGTCACACCTGGACAAAATCAATGTATTACTCTATTTCTCTAATATGTGACAATCTCCTAAAAATATTACCAGGCAACACGACAGTTCTCTAAGACTTGGTCCACCTTGAGGCCCATCAACACATACCTGAAATACACATAGTTTCAAATGTCACTCTCTATCCCTCCCTCCATCTCCCTCTCTCTGTGCTCATTTTCTCATAAAGTAATAAACAGTTGCAAAATACCATTCAATCAGTGGAAAAGTGCCTCGAAGAATAGCACCACAACCACTGCATTGATAAACAAAGTAATCAGCTAGTTCCGAGAGGAGATTTTCGCACTTTCAGCAACAAACCAATCGTACTTTGGCCAAGTCTACCATTGTTGACAATCAAAAGAAAATTCGAACGAATGGTTATAGTCAACTGTTTATAGTAAACAAGTGGTTACCGGAGAATACAAGGCAAAACACAACATATAAATGTAAAATGTTTCTACAGGAAAAAAAGAAAAAACCTTAATTGGTTAACCAACAGTTTTCTCAGAAATCAAATAGAATGAAGACTTGAGGGGATGATGTTTCTTGTTTTTGTGAAATAGAGAGGGGGGCGAGGGGATGAATTTTGGATCAGCTAATGTGCGGTCACATGAAAATTAAGTTGTCAAGCCTACATGGCACTCAACTATTTGAGGGTTGTTATTTGAGGAACATTGGACGGACCGGCTGGAAGAAAAACTCTTTGGTTTAATAAAATAGAAGGGAGAAGGTAAAAAGTGTTGCTTTTTTCTCTTGCATTAGATTCCATTCACATTCTTGTAAGCTATTACAAATACAAAAGCTAGAACCAAAGACGATGCAGAGTGGTGGTGGAGCTGCAAAGGAGTGCCATCAACAATTAGATTTGACGAGGTGGGTCGCGAAGAAGAAACCTTGTCTTCTATCTTCTTCGTGAAGAAACTAACACTTTGGTTAAAGGTGGGTTTGCAATTTGCACATTGAAATAGAGGGATAGAGAAACAACTCCGGCAAGTTGGTTGGATCTGGGTTGAAGTTTGCACACAGGTCTCTCACAGGAGCAGTTATCTTCTTCTTCTTATTTTTCTCTCTCTCTCTCTCTCTCTCTCTCTAATAAAATAAGTGTTAACATGCTACGTCAGAGCACATCTTCCATGCCAAAAATTTCTTGTATATAGGGGTGTAATCAGTTTGGTTTAGTCTAATTTTAGACAAAATTTGGAACTGAACGGTAGCATTAGTTTTGCAGTTTCAAAAACTGATTACGTATTGGTTATCCTCATAAACCGGTACTTTCAATTTTACTAATTCTGGTATAGTTTGATCCAATTTTTCAGTTTTAATAATATTAGTATATATATTAGTATTAGTTATAGTGATTAGAATAATTATGTATTAGTATTTGAGTTCTTGGTCTAAATTCCCTATCCATAGACTTGATTTTGGCTTTCTTGGGTTGTTTTTTCAATATTGTTGTTGGATCTCAAAACGAGTCGATTGTGGTTCACATCATGTGTTCTTTAGAAATTGTTAAGAACCTTGGTTGGCTATTTGTATCAAGAAAAAGGATGATAGAAACACATAAGAGTTGCTGCGATGGAGAACACATGGTGCATACAAGGTGTTTGCTAAAATGTAAAAGAGAAAATCACAAGGATTTTGGATGCTTGTGTGTGGAATCTTTTTCATTTTCAGATTTATAGATGATGAATGTATTTGTAGATGTTGAATGACTTTCATATTAGAAATGTAAAGCGCTGGTTTGAAAAAGAAATAAAAAATATACTTTTGAAAACTGGCAATTACTCTGTGTAGTTTGAGTTTGGGTGATTTTTTGTGATAAGAGAACTTGGAAGTATGTAATGGCTTGCAAAAGACTGGGCTCTAGATCAGTAGATGAATTCAACAATGCCATGTCCATTCTGTTAGCTGGGAAAAAAATGACAAAGAGATGGGCGACAGGAACAGGGTAGTGACAGCGTTAAGGAGAAGATGGGTTTCGTGCGATATACCATTCAGGCTGAATTGTTTTGAAACTTCTCTTGTATATTGTATGTGGTTGAGACTATTGAGATTATTGTGTGATTTCTAATGTAGCAGTAGATGAAAAGAGGGTTGCTATACTTCAAATAATAACCCGACTGCTTAGAAGCTTTTCCTAAACTGAATAATAGATGGAGTGTCCTTGTAAAGAACAAAAGTAATTAAAACCAATTCTCTAGGCACGCTCCATTGTAAAGGTAGACACAAACGCAAATTCTCTCTCTATAATGTGTTTGGATCGAAGAGAAAAAGTTGAGAGAGAGATTCTAATGATGAAAAGCCCAACCCCATTACCATCACGACACCACGATTCCTCTGAGTTACTTTCCCCGCATTTCACATCCCATATTTATCAATACCTTTTTCGTATTTTGATTTTGTGGCTTGATTTTCATCAATGTAATGAAATTCCATATCGTCTTTGTTTATTTCATTGTCTGATTAGTGAGTGACGCTTTGCAGTGAATGGATTTTGTACTATTAAGTTATTAACGATGTGTGATGGGATGGAAGAGTTGGTAAGAGAAGTAGGGGGTTATCACGAAATTTTCTCTCCCGCCAGCATTTCATTGATATGCTCCGTTTTATTTTTGAACTGAACTTTTTGAAATATGAATGCAGAGGGAAGATACTGTTTTCGCAAATAATAATGCTACGTATAATTACTTTTATATATATTTTATATATTATATTAATGTGATTAATTGTATTAATTTTTTATAATATTTAATTAATTATTTTAATAAAATATATAAAACAAATACGTAAAAGTGATTGTAAATAAAATTTTTATTAAAAGCAAGTACTGATAACAGTTCGTTGGTTGGTTGGTAACATTGCACCATCTGTCATAAGACGACCATGACTTGTTTTATGCAACCAACTAGATTATGTGACAAGGTCACGATCGAGTATTCCATTATGGCGTAACAACTCCAATTTTGAAAGCCAGTGACCTCCGAATCCATACAAAACAACTCGAGTTATTGTACCTTTCCTGTCGGGTCTGGCCCCCCCAAATCAATCGATGGTAGGCTTGCTTTCATTCCGCAATTCGAATTTCATTCGTAAAATTTTAATTTTAATTAGTTTTATAAAATTTCACCGCGTAAATGCTTCACTAGATGTATGTATTAGTTTTTTTAAATAAATAAAAAAAAGCGTATCAGAGTGAATAAACCACAAATTAAAAATAGAGAAAGGAAATGATGCAATTTGTTTTAGAAGAAAATAATTGTTAAAAGGTAATATTAGATACAATTATTAATTATACAAGTATTAAAAATTTATTATTAAAAATTTAAATTTTTTTATATAAATTTCATATTTATTTATTTATTTTTTAAAATAGTGTGCATCATTTACAAACAATTATATATATATATCATTTCTCATCGGCTATATAATACAAAGCACGTCCTTAATTACGTCATGCTACGTCAAAAGAGGCATGAAATAAAACCCACACGGAAGGAAAATAAATGCAAATTCATATAGAAGTACTAGGTGAATGATGAAGTGTTTCGTCTTCGATGATTACGCCGATACTTTGCTTACGAACGTTAACATTTGAGTGACACATAAGGGAGCTTCATCATCCACAAGCTAAACCAAACCTTTTTCCTTCTTTTTCGTGGCCTGTCCGCTAATAATTACATGTAAGATTAGATACAAGTTTAAAATTTATAAGTTTTATACAATCTCTTTAAAAAAAATTTGGAACTCGTCGTAAAAATGTTAAAATTTTATTTTAAAACAGAAAATCTCATTTTTATCAAAACTTGCACGAGTTATTTTTCAATAATTATCCAACTCCCTATTCTAATTCCTAATAACTAACAACAAAAAGGGTCTAAACTTTAAATTTTCTCATTTCTGTTTTTCCTCTAAGTTTGTTGTTAATGTAAATTAAATTATAACAAAAATTCTATATGCAGTCATTTTTGTATATTCTTTACTCATTCTATTAGTATGATTGGCTGCATCAGTTTTTTTATAATAAAATAATTATTTTGATCAATCATATTAGTAGAGTGCATAAAAAGTATACAAAAGTGACTGTATAAAGAACTCAAACAGTCCATCAAATTTGATTGCAGTGTACACTGTAGAATTCACATCGAAATAGATCTTGTTGTCCAATTTCGACAGTTTTATTTAGGTTCAACATTCACTCCTCAAAGTGGTCAGAGTTATCTCAATTTAGAAACTAAAGTAAAGGAACTTATCAACCAGCAAACAAATCAGCGGAAGCTCAAACTCATCAAAGAAATCTTCTCTCAGGAAGAGGCATAAATAATAAGTCAAATACCATTCAGTAGAGGAAACATACAAGACAATTTGACGTGAAGAGGAACAACAAATGGTCTATTTACAGTGAGAAATACTTATTTCATTCAAGGTGACATTTAAGATAGGAGAAAATGACAGTGCTCTCATAGATCACAGCAAAATGAAGGTTGGACAAGGATTCGGAAATTGGGAATCCCTCCAGATACAAAAAAAATTTCTATGGAAAGCATGTCTTGGTATCTTACCAACTAAAGTCAATCTACGCAAGAGGAAGATATTCTCTGATCAAACATGCCCATTGTGCTTAGTGAAACCAGAAACTACAAAACATATATTATGGGATTGCATCTCAGCCTCTGATATCCTTGAGCAATGTACTAGAAGAATACAAAAAAGCAAGGATTCATGCAACATCTTTAAATCACTAATAGAAGATATGTTTAGCAATCTAGAAATAGAAGAAATGGAAGAGCTGACATTGATCCTCTAGAACTTGTGGAAGAGAAAGAATGAGATGAAGCAAAGGTAGTGTTACACAAGGTAAACCAGATGAAGCAAGATCTTGCAGGGTTACAAGACAGATCCATTGCACATACATAATCCAACATGAGAAGAAATGTTACCTGGGATTGTCCACCACAAGGTTTCTGTAAAATAAATTGGGATGTGGCAATTGATAAAAAGCATTTCAAACTAGGAATTGGCATAGTTGTCAGAGATGAAAAAGGTAATTTCCTTGTAACAATGAAAAGAACAAAAATTTTACTCTTGATCCAACAATAGCATAGGCAAAAAGGCCCTTATAGCAATAGAGTTTGTGCTTCAAATGGGAATGCAAAAGGTAGTACTAGAAGGGGATTCAGAGAAAGTTGTTATGGCAATTCGGAAACAAATGCAAGATGAGAGTTATTTTGGAATGTTAATCCAAGATATTGGTAATGGGTAAATCCCATGACCAAGTTGTGTCCACTACTCTACATAGGTGGGGAAGTTATTTGTTAACTCCCCACCACTATCACAGTTTTGAGGGAAGTTATTTAATTTCCTCATTTTTAAGGAAGTTAATTAACCAGATGTGAAAACTCTTTTAAATATAGTGTATGGACTTTTTTATTGAGTGTGGAAAAAGAACTCATTTTTCTCTACATTTTCTTAGAGAAACCATTTAGATCTCTTAATTTTGAAGCGTGAAATTATTTAGGAGACTCTAGTAGCCTCCTAAGTGACGTAGAAGTGTAAACAACACAGTGACGTGGGCCGTAAGACGAGTAAAGATCCAAAATAGCGAAAATTTCGCTCCTTAAGATAATTTGATTTAACCTTATTTAACACAAGATATAAGCTATAGAGTAGCATGTTTTGATGTCTGTATTACTGAACATACATGTAGAGAAGGTGATGTTGTTGCGCATACACTACATAAACATGCTTTGCGTGTAGCAAACTGTATAGTGGATTTGTAGGAGACTGCCCACTATCTTCATTGTGTTTTCTAAGTCGGGAGATGAATGAAAAGAGACTTTAAACAAAAAAAAAACAATCAAACAAACATTAGAAGACTGTTGGTAGGTTAAAAATAATTATCGACGATTTTTTATATTATTATTAGGGAAATGCTATTTAAACAAATGGTGGTCACGGATGGCAGATGGCGGCTATTGATTCCTCATTTTTATTTATTTTCTTTTACTTAATAGTTAAGTAAATATTTTTTAATGAATTTCTAATTTTTATTTATTTTTTTATTTTTTTATTAAATTTTAAAAAATATTAAAAAAAAAATCATTTACCTTCTCGTAGACGTTTCGGTGTACTTCTACTGTATGGGAATGGCACTGTCCTTTATCATTGTTATTTTGTTAGAAAAACCGAGCTGTAAAGCACATGCCCTTTGACACCCAATTTGCAAATCAACTGGATAAACATGACTAATCTCATTCGGCGACGCGGCCACCCTTGAAACGGACTATCAAATTTAGACCAACCTACTCAAAAATAGCGCTAAATTTTCTAAAATTGTCTTATTTATTATCACCTCATTCTGATTTTTGGCACTTTTATAATTTTTTTTATAACAAAAACTGATATGAGTTTTTCACTCGATATTGTTAAGATAGACGTAAAATTATTATTAATAAATAATGAAATTCATAATTAAAAAAGATTCTCTAAACTACTCAAATCTAAAACTTCACCAAGGATCCTAATTCAGTTCAAAGCATAAATAGATCATGATTTTTACATCCTATAACGAGGATAAAAGAACTATGCGTACTTTAAGTAAGTAATAAATTTTAATCAATTATTAAATAAATTAAGATTTTAAGAAATTAATATCGATAATTTTGGATGCACAATATTAACGGTGCCTTGCATATGGTAGAGTAGAGAAGGGGACAGGATGTGGTGAGCGTTAGTTGGGCGTAAAAATAATATTAATATATTAAGAGTGGTGCTGCATCTATTGAAGGATGTACCTTGAAAACTCACCAAACCATGTAAATTTTTTTTAATATTTTTTTATTCATTATTTTTATATTTTTAAATGTTTTTTAAATAAAAAAATTCATAATATTATTAAAAATATTTATTTAATCATTAAGTAAAAATAAAAAACACATTCGAGACACAATTTTGAAATTTAAATTTAGATCATAAAGTATTTCTGATATATTAATAATTACTTCTTAAACAGTAAATAAATTCTTTTAAAAATAATTTTAAATATATAAACGAATGGAGGCATTATCCTTCGTGAATTTGGAGAATTCTACGCTACGGGCGAAAGCTGCAATTCTCTCTTGCTTGATTGCTGCCCATTGCGGGAACCACTCCCTTGTCGCTATCGCCATGTCTTTATATACTCTCTTTCTTTAGCACTAAGAAGTTCCCGCGTGTTAGGGGCTTTCTTCAGGCACTTTCGGAGGTTTTTGCGCACAGGATTAGAGTTTATCCTATCGATTGAGATTTTGATCCGCTACTACACGTTTGTTTCGGGCATTCTTGCATTTCTTTAATAGAAGAGAGAGAGTGTGAAAGACCGTGGTGCTCGGGGCTAAGCTCCTCCACAATCGCGAGCACCGGAGATAATGGCGTCTCAGAGACGTCGCCACCACTATTACCATCGCCTTCGCTTCCTCATTCCCTTCATCTCCGCTATTTCCGGTGCTCTTCTCATTCTATTCGCTCTCCTATCCTTTCTCGCTCCATCCCCAGTGGATTCCGACCACCTGCGCCACCGCTCCTTCGTACTTCCTCTCTCTCTCTCTCTCTCTCACGCATTTTTCTCTGTCACTCTATATACATATCTGCTTCTATTTTAATTATTTGTGATTCATTTCGAGTTGTATCCGTGTGCAGCTTAAGGTACCAGAGGACGATGTGGTTGGAATTTCGGCATCTCGTGTTCCGGTTAGGGTTTTTGGATCCCGAGAGAGTGATTTGAGAGTTTCTTTTAGGTTTTCTTGGATTTATTGTATCTGCTCACCGTGATTTCTTGAATTTTGGCGATTAGAGCGGCGGGGGCAAATCGGATCGTCATATTTGGAGTTCCAGAAATTCCAAGTTCTACTATGGTTGCAGCAATGCTAGCAACAATTTTCCAAGTTCGTATAACGTTGCATCTTTTTATCTTCATCTTTTTCACTTAGAATATATTTAATTTAAGTTTCTTGATCCGGTTATGCTTTTGGAAGTTATTCTATTGGTTTTACGTATCCAAAAAGAAGTCATTTTATTGGTTTTCTAGTTAGGACTTTGGTCCAGATTATTCTAATCACCACCTGCTATTCACTGCCTAGTTTTGTTTCTGAGGTTCTTGATTTTGTTCTTTGGACTGGCTTTTGCAGAATGACAGTTTTCTGCTGTGATTATTTTGATTTCAAACTGTCTTATTTTATTTCAGAAGCTGAAGCTATTACGCATCCCAATCGATTTTTGGCAATAGCAACCAGTGGAGGTTTGAATCAACAAAGAACTGGGGTAATTTCCGGACTTGTATCTTATACAGTAGTTGTAAGAAAAGGTTCTGCACCAAGTTTCATTTGATAGAATGAATGTTTGCCAGGTTAATTTTTTTTTTTTTTAAGAAAGCTAAAATCTTTACCAGGAGTCAACAATGTTTTGTTTTTATTATAGGACTCAATAATGTTGAACATATGTGCATATCTTTGAATTATTTATTGCTGGAAGCAAACATGCTAACGATAACTAACATGTGGAAATAATGAAATTGTTTGGACGATTACTGGTTATTTTGCAAACAAATAATGCGCAGTTACATAATTAAATATATACCTCACACACCTACAATATGCTCTTTATTTTTTCATCAAAGTAGGGAATGCCTCGCGTTCGAGACTATATTATCCAACAAGAGGAGTTCTTTTTGAGTTCATGAGAGTTGGTTGAGTAATTATTGTTGGTATCATGCATAGTGGATTTGGGTTGATGTTACTCATGGAATTCAATATTGGTAATAAAGTGTCTGCTGGTACAACAATCCCTGAAGAACCTACTAGTTGCCATTCAAGATAGTAATGACAATTCAAAGATGTAGAGTAGGTTTTGAATAGTGTCAATTAAAGGAACTTAGTGTGGTTGTGTCATTCTGGCATTTTTTGGGGGGCTCTTCTTAGAGAGAAATATACCACAGTATTGTTTACTTTATCGGTTGGTATCCTCATTTTGCTTAATCTGGGTGTAGAGTTATGGTGAAGCATGTTGGGTTGCCTAGTTTGTTAGTTGTTTCACTGCACTGATGTTGCCTGTAGTACTGGGATCCATCAAACCCTTGGTCTGATATATTTTCTACTTCATTACTAATATTTGAATAGTATACTTACTTTCGTACAAACCTTAGAAGATCTACCTTTGACAGATAACAGATGCTGTTGTTGCTGCCCGTATATTAAATGCTACACTTGTTGTTCCAAAACTGGATCAAAAGTCTTTCTGGAAGGATTCCAGGTTGGCAATGCTTTGCAATTTGGATTTTGCTAATACATCTATTTGTCCAGATTAGCAATAGGAGTGAACATCTAGTTACATTCAATTCTTTTGTTACTTATAAAAATTACATTCAATTCTTATATTGCCATGTAACAAATTTCTTACTTTGTTTTTGCAGTAACTTTTCAGAGATCTTTGATGTTGATTGGTTTATATCATTTCTGTCAAAAGACGTTAAAATTATTCGACAACTACCTAGGAAGAGAGGGAAACTTATGACTCCATACACCATGCGCGTGCCAAGGAAGTGCAGTGAAAGATGTTATCAAAATCGTGTTTTGCCTGTTCTCTCGAAAAAGCATGTAAGTTTTCATTTCTCTTAGACTTCTCTAATTGCTTATATATGGTATAACCTTTTCAATTCCCGTCTTTTCTTTTCTTTTTCTTTTTTTGGCCCCCCGGGGGGGGGGGTGGTTTCAGAACAATCCTCTTTTAAATTAAGAATTATGATTCTGCTTTTCTTGATCTGTATACTATTGTTCACGTGATTGATATTCATAACTTCAAAGCCACGATGTGCATGTGCATGGTGTGACCGAAGCTTGATATACTTAGCTTCATTGGCACCTTGAAAATGAAGTGGGACATCATTTTTTTTTATAAGGAAGGGTGGGACAATACTTAAATCTTCATTGTCATTTTAATTGGAAAATTCAACCAGGTGCCTTGCCTTTGGAGTTTGAGCTTGGCCATCTTCACTTGGAACACCCAAAACAAGAAATTATGTACTTGTGTTTTTTAATAACATCTTTGACTTCATTTTTTTTTGATAGGTGACATCTTCGACTACATATAAAATTACTTTTTACATATACATGGATTAAAATGCATCTTAGTCTCTTTTATTTATAAGATTTTTAATTTCAAACTCTTAATTGGCGTTGTTTATATTATGTGACTTGACATTATAAATTTGAGAGTATATGTCTATTTTAAATATGCTCAAGAAATATGTTAATTCCTATATCAGATAGAAAACACTCTTGTTTTGAGCATTTGACATTTCCTACTGTTGATTCTGTGTTGTATGGATTAAACCTCACCTTGAATGGATATCTCAAGTTATTCCCATAAAGGACACTTACTGGTCTTTATTACAGGCTGTTCAGCTTAGCAAGTTTGATTACAGACTTGCAAACAAGTTGGCCACAGATTTGCAGAAGTTGAGATGCAGAGTTAACTACCATGCTTTAAGATTTACTGATACAATACTTGATATGGGTCAAAAATTGGTTCATCGGATGAGGATGAAAAGCAAGCATTACATCGCATTGCACCTGAGGTAGTCTTTATTTGAACTTCTATATCTCTGAAGATCACTACAGTAATTAGACAAATGAATTATTTTTTCTATTTGTAGCATTCAATATTATCTTGCTTTGTTCTCATATCTTTTTCATTTGTTGCATTCAATATAATGTTGATTTGTTCTCATCTGTTTCCTGCCTCATTTTGATCAAGCCCATTGAACAAGTACATTTTGAACCTGTGTTCAAACGTTTAGGTTGATGATCACTGCCTGATGATGAAATAGATTGTCATTTGTAGACACCCAGGTGCTTCTTCATATGTTTTGCTCTTGGACATATGTACATCGTACGCACAAACATGTGTATACAAATGTGCACAATGTTCAAGTTGACATTCTTGAGGATTATTCCTCTTTCCTTTGAGCTTGGATTGAAAAAATAACAACAATTAACAAACAAAAGCATGGGCATTTAATCGTGTGATTAATATTTTGAGGGCTTTTGAGCAATTTGGTAATTCTAGAAGCAGGCTGTCAGGCTGAATTCTTGATTGATCATGGCCGTGTCTGCATTCTATAGAGAATAAATGCCCATTGCATTATTTTCATTATAATGGACAAGCAATGCCTTTTACTTTGTCAGAGATTTTTTTATGCAACCATATTTTTCTTGTTTGCAGGTTTGAACCTGATATGCTTGCATTCTCAGGATGTTATTATGGTGGTGGAGAAAAAGAAAGGAAAGAACTGGCTGCAATACGAAGGAGGTGGAAAACTTTACATGTGAGTCTCTACTATTCTAGACTAGAATTCCTCTTATATAAGCCTGATTTTCCATGTTTTGAGATACAAAAATGAAAAACTGAAAATCAATATTCGGGGTGTGTGCATCTGATCTGTAACTAGAAAATGGCATGCTTGGGTAACACCAAAATTCCCAGAATTTCTCACAACTTCATTCCCAAACATCACTAAAACACAAAGTACTTCTCCATTTTAAATTTTTGACTTTTCATGTAATCATTACCGAATTATTACTCAAACACAAAAATCAATACAGCTTCAACAAACTTCAAAACAAAAATAATATTAAAAAATTATATTCAAACAACATTTTAACTTTATCTATTCACTTTCACAAACTCCAATACAATACTTATTTGAAAAAATATTTTTATTTAACTTTTTTTCTCTCATTTCCCAATACCTAATAAAATATCTCTACACAAACAATTTCATTACTATTCACAAAATTCTGAGATATTTTAAGCATTCCTAACATGCTTTTAAACTTCAGAGGTGGAAAGAGGGGTGAGGTTATATTTATGTGAAAGAATACTGAACGAGGCATTTTGCCTATTCTTTTATTAATATACTTCTTACTTTTCTCAAAAAAAAAAAAAAATGTGAAAAGAGAATTATAAATGTGTTGGGAGGCCATACTTTTCAGCAGCCTTTCCTACATGGGAAAATGGGCATGCGTGTGCTTTTAAGATGGAACGAAGATGGTTTGATGGTGTTTCCCTAAATATCTTTTGCAACTTAGTTTGTATGCATTGTTGAATTTGATTTGGCTCCTACTACCATGGATTTCTAGAGTTTATGAAGCATGTGTGAGGCTTTTTTTAATTGACTTGCAGATCAGCAATCCTGACAAGGAAAGGAGGCATGGAAAATGCCCGCTCACTCCAGAAGAAGTAGGCCTGATGCTAAGAGCTTTGGGATATGGCAGTGATGTCCATATTTATGTGGCATCTGGGGAAGTATATGGAGGGGAAGAGACATTGGCACCCCTGAAAGCACTTTTCCCCAATTTTTATTCAAAAGAAACTATAGCCTCCAAGGAGGAGTTGGAACCATTTGCTTCATTTTCTTCTCGCATGGCTGCACTTGACTTCATAGTGTGTGATGAAAGTGATGTATTTGTTACCAACAACAACGGTAATATGGCTAGAATATTAGCTGGAAGAAGGTGTGCTTTCTTTCTTTCCATTTTCCACCCTCTATTCTATTTTTTTTTTTTTTGGGCCCCTCTTACCTGTTTCTTGTTTAGACTACCTGCTAACTTTTAAGTGTTTCCTTATAATAATAATAATAATAATTTTACGTATTTGCCTACTTGCAGGAGATATTTTGGACACAAACCCACCATTCGTCCAAATGCTAAAAAGTTATATCGGTTGTTCTTGAGCAGAAGTAACATGACTTGGGATGTGTTTGCTTCTAGAGCTCGTACTTTTCAAAGAGGTTTTATGGGGGAGCCAAATGAAGTTAGGCCAGGCAGGGGTGAGTTTCATGAGAACCCATCTACATGTGTATGTGAAGATTCTGATGCCAAGGCGAAGAGAGATTCCGGGCCTAGAAAATATGGCAAGGGTTATAGTCCCACCAGAAAAGATGTAGTTATTGATGATCAAAATGTTGACGATGAGCCAGAATGGCTTGACATGGATGATGATGAAGATCAGAATGACCCCCTAGAGAGAGGTCTCTTCAATGGAACTGGTTTGGATTATGATGGAGCAACCTCTGATGAACCGGAGTTAGAAGAGATTCTTTCAGACTAACAAAGCTGTTGGTAACAGATTCTTGTATAACAAAATTGCCCCCCGGGCGTCCCCCCCCATCAACAGTTTGAATATCTGACCAAAGGTGCATAAATGCCATCCTGTACATAATAAAACCACTGGCAAAGAGAAAAGTGCTAGCCCACCTTTGTCACCAGCGCCAAATGTTGGGTTCATGACAGTGAGCCCTTTTGTAAAAAAGTTTGCCTTCAGGAACACCCTATACATAACTCTTGGGTGGATGAATGAGCTTTTAGTCTATGCAGTGGAAGTTCTGCCCCCCGGGGGGTGGGAGGCATATGAGGCAGATGTGAGAGGTGGGAGAATGGGGACTGGACTGAAGATAATTTTTGAGGTTTTGCTAGACAGACCAATCTATTGAACTGCTTATTGCTTTAACCGCCAAAATCGTTGTGTATGCAGCTCTTTTCACTCCCAAAAAGATACAGTAGATGTTATTTCGGGTTCCTCCCCTTTTTTTTTTTTTTTTTAAATTTTTGGTCTTATATCTTCTCGGGTGATGGAAAATTTCCTTTGCCTCCTACTCATGTCAATCCATGACGTTGGATTCGTGTAATTCAACTCATTTATGTTAGAAACACATGAGATAGCAACAGTGATATACGGCGGCTGTAAACTAACTGAGAAATTACAGGTTTAGAGTTCCTATATATCTGATTAGTGTTTAGGTCCAGAGCTGTCTGTATTTGTCAATGTTTCTTGTTGTAACCGAGAAATGCTCAGATCCACTTTATGTTTGCCCCTAATTACGTTTTCTTCCAATCCAGTACTCATTGGCTGCGTTCGGTCGCTGTTAGTTCAACGAGGGACACAAGTAATCTATAACATCCAGAAGAAAGTAATAATAAAAGGGCAGTAAGAATGTTAGATACTGGTGTAGGGTTTGCATACCCTGCACATTTTCTTTTAAAAAAATTAAGATTCACAATTAAAAAAGGAACATTTTTCTTATGGGTCTCGCTTTTTTTGAAGGATCTGCGTGTAATTTGCACACCCTTGGAGAGGAATGCCAAACGGGCTAAAACTAAAAGCGCTTTGAGGGCCAAACAGGAATGCGTTCCAGTTCCAAGATCCATCGCAATCCAAAAATCGGTGTCATAGATACTTAACATGAAATTGAAACCAAATAAGAATGTATCTTTCTTACTATGGTGTAATCCCAAGCAAAGAAATTTTGTCCAAAACGTAACCAGGGCATGACATTGAATACATGGAAGCATTAACAATCAAAAGAATGAATTAATTGAAAGATAAATTCACAATATTCTGCTATAAGAGGTTCAACCAATCTAAACCACCTAATTAAGTTACGAGTTCAAAAATCATCTCTTCATTGCGAAGGAGGAGACTCTTCTGGTGTGTCATCAGGTGGGGGCGGTGGAGATGACCCAAAGTCTAGATTTGGGTAGACACCAGGTGGCCGCTCCCGAGGTTTAATTGAAAGTAACTGAGTCGAGTCACCCACAACATCCGCCCAACCGTAATGAGGTTCAGCCCTTCATCAAAAGTGACACCTCATCAAATTTAAATTTTAATTAAAGCAACTTTTTCTAGGAATATCACATTCCTCCGGAAACTAGGAAAAATAAAAACACATGCATCTTCATTTCATTCTCAAAAGTCCGTTGGTTACTTGCATATAACTCGCTACAATCCATAAAACAGCCTAACTTTGATAGTCAAGATAAGAGTATGCTTACTCATAATAAGTTTCCTCGTCCACGACAATATCCCAGCTTTCACCTGTTGTGCTCTTCCCGTATTTATGCACTTTACTGATATAGAAAAATGCCATATTAGTATCCATACAGCATGCAAAAGACAACCATACGCAAAGGACTTCTAATCTTTAACTTCATGAATGCTTGTAAGGAAAAAGATGTGAGATTGGTAGGTTTGAATTGTGATTTGCGATGAGATGAGTTGATATGAAAGTTGAATAAAAAATTGTTAAAATATTATTTTTTAGTATTATTATTGTTTTGGGATTTAAAAAAGTTAATTAATTTATTGTATTTTGTGTGGAAATTTAGAAAAATTGTAATGATTAGATGAGATCAGATGAAGTATTTTTTGTATCCAAACCTAATTAAATTCAGATGCAGTTAATTTTGAGAATGATCTAAATATGGCTTATGGCTCTATGCAAAAATCAAATCATGTGAGGAGCTTTGCTCGATTCATAAAATGGCTTAATAGCTTGATGTCCATACCCATTTCCGAAGTGTTCTTCCCCCCACGTTCTTGACCAACCTGAACAAGAAATAAAATTATGATGAATTCTTGCATAAACTATACCATCGTGGGTTACACAAGACTAACCAAAAATGAACATCTCGATTACTGGGCAAGAAATAACTCATATCGAATCCTAGGCAATAGAACTGATGCCTCCTTCACTCCTGTCTTCCAGGCCATGAAGGATCCTGCATTTAGTTTTATTCATGTTTCCTAAGGGTAGACAATGGAGCACATAATTTGTATCATGTTCAATATTTGTCTCTTTTTTTTTACACCAGTATCATGCTCCTAAGAATATTTATACCCCTGAAGTAAGCCAGTTGAGCACATTATTTGTGCTTTGAGAAAAAGACCTGCTTGCACCTACATATGTGGCCTAGGAAGAAAAATGAAGCCTTTACAAAATTTCAAGGAATCAACAGAAATTGATTTCAGTTGCTGCACAAGAAATTCTAAAATAACATAAAAGAGAATTTCAAAGAATATGTTGAATGGCACAAAACAATTAAGGAGGGTAACAGGCAAATATGATATGTGACATAAACATTTGGACTCCAGAATTCAAGTACTTGACATACGTTCACCACTGGGAGATACATGCCATGTCTCCCCTTGCCGTGAACCTATTCCAGTAAAGAACTTCTCTTCCCACTTGTCTCCCCATTTGGTACCGAGTTCAGTCTCAGCCCATTTATCTGTCCTGAGAAGTTTAACAGTTTTGAGAAAGAGAGAGAATCAACTGGGAAGCTCTAATAAAACCCACCAACAGATGGAGAAAAAGCTGAACTTCATGTAATTCAACAATTCTTTCAAATCATGGTTTTGAATAAGTAGATGGAAAATACAACTTATCCCTCAACTAATTAATCTGAAAGAGGTTTACACAATGAGTTCTTTCATAGTCCCCCCTAAATGCCTACCATTTCTTCCAGGTGTACATAATTGTCACTCATATATTATTAAACAGAAGAGGCAATTAATTTGCTGCCAACTTATGGTGGCTTCACATATCTATCACTACAGAAACTTGTTGCTGCATCAGCTGTGCCACATTTTTTCTGAAATTTGAAATCCTGGAACTTCCTAATATAATTTCTCTCTCTTTGTTGTTTCTTTTATTTCCATATGTACCTCTGTATTATAAAAGAATCTTATATGCAGGTAATGACAGGAACATTCTATGTTTAGTCCTGCATGGGCAAATAAATGAACACATGAAGTTCACATTTTTCCAGAGAAGAAGGAATTTCCACAAAACACATTTAAGTTCGAAGTGATATGAAAAGAGGGTTAAAAAACCATTTGAGAACAGATCCTGTTCCTTCGTAATGCTCTCCCCACTTCTCCCACCATGATTGTTCATTCAGCCTACCGTATTTATGTGCCCCTTTCTCAGTCCAGCCTTTAGCATCATATTTCTCCCACCTAGATTCAGATTAGATGTGTCATCAATATATTATGAATGTAAGATGCTTCATTGTTCTTTAAATGCATAACTGATACATACAAAATGCCATTATTTTTCTGTAAATACATTGGCTTACCACTTCTCATACCATCCAGCATTTTCGGTGCCAGATTTTGCTTGTTTCTGTGCACTCCTCTCTATCCTTGCAAGATTGCTGCAATGTCAAAATCCGGAGTAATTACTCATCCTATTTGCTGATGTGGGAGGAACAGGAGCATGACCATGTTTTTAGTGTTCAATATTTAAAAAAAAAAAAAAAACTGTCAATTTTTATTTTCAAGGGCAGGGAGACAGTTAATGAAGACCTCCATTCATCTTGATGAAGATTTTCCTGCCATGTTTCCCACCATGAATCCCCTTCGGCATTTCTACCAGATTTTTCCACACCTATGAGCAAATATATAGAATTAAATGAATGCACCAATAGTAGAGTAACACTCAATCAAATAGCCAAAAGATGGAAAATGGCAATTAAAATCTAAATGATACGCAAATAGTCCTTAATTCACATGGTATGTTGGGAACAGTCAATCATTGCATGTCCAAAGACAATAACTAAATTTTTCATGGTGGTGAAAAGTTAAGAAATATGAATGGACAAGAATCAAAGATGCGCTCAAGTCATTTAATTCAGCCAGACAATTAAAATCTTATTGATACGCAACTTTCATTGGAAAGAAAGCACATTGTCATTGTAAACCATTTGAATTTCTAAGGAGATTGGTGGTAATGTCATTCATATGGACAAGAAACATGGAATGGACAATTTGTTAGATATGCGTAGCTAATAGTGGCTATGTTTGTTTATGTGGCAATATCAACCATTGGAAAAATCCAGATGCTTGCTTACTTTCAAGCTATGCAAGCATGAATTATAAACATCATCTACATGGTTGTCTGTTAAAGACTAGAGACTACCTATCCCATTCAAAACTATGAGAAATGGGGGATGTGGCAATGGAAAAGTATCAACAGAGATAGCAGTACAGATGTTGAAAGGTGCGAACTTTCACTTTATTACTATCAGGGCTGAGCTCAATTTGAGTTATAACTTATCACTCCAACTTAATAGCCATGAGATGAACTCATCCAAGACTCATGCTAGACTATAAAAAAAATACCAAAATATGATCCAAGGTAATAACCAGCTGGTCTATTAAAGAGAGGGTCAGCAAGTACCTAGCTCTTTGTATCCGCTCCAGTCACTTTTCTCCCACCACTGTCAATGAGATCAATAAATCCAATTAAATGCATCCACCTGGGATGATACTAAATGGGGTTATGAAAAAATGTAATCTTTTACTCAAAGTGAGTGATTAAACATAGATTTGACAATTATGAAAAGCGAGAGCTCGCTTGAAATAAACTCGAAAGATATGGAATAACCTTAGAACATGAAAAAATTTCCTCCAGTAACTCAAATGCATTTGGATAAAAACAACATATGCATCTAGTAGACAAAGATGATTCAAGTCAACGGAGAGACATAGTATTAATTAAAATATTCTAGTCATATCAATTTTTTTCAACTTTTAAAGCATGAAAAAATGATAAAACTTTTCACCTTAAACTTGAAACATCATACTACTTGTCATATAGGCTACCAATAAAACTAGACATCAATTCCAACTGTTTGTGAAATTTTGAGTCCCTTAATGACAACATTCATACATGGCTATATGCCACAGCATGAGTAATTTGGGACTACAGCAACCATAAGTTGTGAAGGCTCCAAAAACAACAACAACCAAAAAAAAAAAAAAAATGATGCGATGGCCATGATAAAGTTTACTCATTGCTCTTGTCAGATAAACTATGGTAATCCAGGATGTTCAGATTCTGTCTTATACATGCTTGCAGAATGAAAAAAGAAACCATTTATTGTAAATTTTTTTATCATATTGTTAGTTCAACAAAACTGCTTTTCAAATTTGGTTTGGTTTGAATATGCATTAATCACATAAGACTCCATTTTTGCCAGTTTTTAGGGAAGTATTCTCCAATGTATTTTTATCCTGATTAGGTATAAAGCCAAGGTAACAAAAAGCAACCTTTTTCCCTAGCTATCAATCTGCACCTATCACCTCCACTGATAAATTATTTTTGCAAATTAGATGACCGTTGCTTAATAGGAAATGTTTACACCTTGAGATTCCAAAAGAGCTTGTAGCTTTCAACTGAAATAAAGATTGTAATATGCAATAGACTAGCAGCTCATTCCCTTTAAGTTTTTACTTCACCCTCCCCTCATTATAAGTAGCTGTTTATTAACCGTTCTTACCAGATTTAGTTGATACTTGACAACATAATCAACAGTATGTCAAAGGACAGAAAATTGTGAGGCAACTTCAGTCATTATGCTCTCAAATTATCCAAGCAGTAAGTGCATGAAGCTTCTTAGGTAGCACTTTCATCAATATATGTACATTTGAACGTAATTGTAAAGATGGATTAAGATGTAAATTGCACAAATTACTTCGCAGAGAATTGCTTCCATTTAGCTTCACTCCAATACAACACTCTCGTACATGAAATATCATCATATGATGGAACGATTTTATACCGTTTCTTTCCATTCCGAGGAACCATCGTATGATTGACCACCCATCCTTGTCCACCTACATCTGTACCCATTAGAACCCAAGTCTTCCCCGCTTTCCCGATACCATGTACTTCCATCTTCATTAGTGCCCGACTCATTAACATTCTCATTCAGTAAGCTAATGCCCCAGTCCTCCTCATTTGCAATGCCGGTGTCTACAGTGAAGGAACAAATCAGGAACACAGCACTTGTTGATCAGGCATGCTATTTAAAGATACCGTCAATCAATTGTTAGAATAGATGGAATTTCTTCGTTGATTTTCTTGGTTATCTTCTATTTTTACCTTGACGAATGTAAATGCATTGTAAATTACCTCTTTTTGGAGGAGTGTCACGGGATTGAGGGCCGGAATTTCCCGGTGTACAGCGAGGATAAAACTTTTTTTCTTGTTTTGAAACTGTGTGCCATCTGCAGCAAAATTGTAATGCAACAACTTATCAAAACGAGTGGATAGCACAAGCAATCTACCAAAGGCAATCAAGACCGTGCTAGTAAAAAGGAAAAGTTGAAAAGGTTGAAGCAACTACTAAACAATACTCTAATATGCAACCGTCAATTTATTTAGTATTCACCAAAAAGTTGAATTATTGTCTTAAGTTTATAAAATTCCAAATTCCACAGACAAAGGATTGAACGACAGTGTATATCGTCCATATAAAAGAAAATGATAGGAACCTACTGAGAAGAGGCGAAGGGAACTGCAGGGGAGGCTTGGGTACGGACTCTGTGAGGGATTTTCTTGGGATCGAGGCGCCATTCCTCGGTCTTCTCCACGCGATTTCCGGACCCGGTCGTTCTTCGGGTGGGGACCACGGGGTCGGAGCAGCAGCAGCCGATTCGACCCACTATTAAGACTCGGTCACGCGCCCTTCTGCTCCAACGCTTACCCAAATCCAAGCCTAGAATACGCGTCGGTGGAAAACCGTCTCCGAAGAGTCGGCGCCCTCTTCCGAGCTTGAAATCGAAGTGAGCCGAGAGGCGTCCTGAACTCACCGCCATCGATTAAGAGAATGCCATTCAAGGAAGGAAGGAAAGGTAAAAAACCCTAGCGAGAACAGGCTTGTAGTATTGTTGGAAATCAGTATTGAGTGTCGTTGCAGAGTACAAGAAGGAGACGTCTGTTTTTTACCTTCTAATTTATAATGGGTAATTATGGAAGATAGAACAAGGGACCAATGGGAAGTAGAGGAGAGCCTTTCGGGTGAATCTTTGTGCTGCGACTTGACGTTGAGGAATGACTGAACTTTGAGTTTGAAGAGTGAAGGGACGGAGAACAGAGAGAGAGATCGAGATCGGAGAGAGGGGTGCTTTCCTTTGGAAATGGCTGCGAATCTGGGGGGTGGGGGGGATATAATCATACACGTGAGCAGGATGGCCGGGACCCACTTCGAAATTTGTATCCGTTATGCCTCTTTGGCCTGCCACGTGTCTATATTTGCACCGTCACTCTCTCCTTGCTGCGTTGGATTGGACACTGTTAGGAGCCCCTCCACTCTTTATAAGGCGACAGAACTAGAGTTCCCATTTTTATTTTTATTTTTAAAAAGCAACTTGGCCTTATCTTTTTTTTTTCATGTTCTTTATTCCTAATTTCCTATTGAAATCTCCTTAACGAGGGAAAAATAATTAAAAATGGATAGATTTTTCTCCTTTTTTTTTAAAAAAAATTGAGAGTACATGATAGTATTGTATATTATACAATTTATTTTATGTGTTTATATCTTCTTAATATTTTAATGTGTCGTTTGAATAGTAAATTAAAATAAGATAAGTTGAAATAAATATTAAATATTAAATAAAATATTATTTTTTTATAATAATATTTTTTAAAATTTTGAAAATATTTAATTTTTTATTATATTTTATATAAAATTTTAAAAAAATTATAATAATAAAATTATATGAAATAAAATAAAATGAAATACTCATTATAATCAAATTGATAAACAGATAAGAGTACTTTCAATCTAATAAGAGAATTGTGATTAATAGAATTCATGCTATGATAGGATTATTATTCTTTTGCCGATCATTTATTATTTTTTTATTTAATAATTAAGAAAGTGATTATTAATAAAATTATATATTTTTTAAAATTTTTTTAATAATTAAAGATATTAAAAAATACTTAAAATAATGATAAAAAAAAAAAGAAAAAATTATTAATACCCTTATAAGTAAGAAATAGATAATGATTATTAGACTGTATTTAAAACTTTTTAATAATTTACTGTAATCGAACACTTGCGAAGATGATCTGTCAACAATGCTCCACACCCTACAAGGTTCGTAAATTAGAGTGATGCACGCAGAGGGTGCAGCACGAGAAAACTTACCGACAAGGTTATTTGCCTTTTTTTAATCTATTTTTTTTAATTCTCTTAAATATATATTTTTTAAAATAAAATTTATAGTATCATTAAAAATATAAATTTTTTAAAATAAAATGTATAATATCATTAAAAAATACATACTTAATCATTAAATAAAAATATATATATATATAAAATAAATAAAATGCTAATAGGTAAATCCTTGGTGGATGTAGCATTTTTTCATAAATTTTGATATACGCCCGCACTAAATATGGCATATGCTTCTTTATAATTTTAATTATTTTTAATGTTGGTTTTCATTGGACAAGTAAACAAAGGTTTTTAAAATAAAAAAATTTAATTGCAAACATAATTACGCACTAATATATATATCAATATGATGTGATTGATCAAAAAATATATTTTATTATAAATAGTACTAATTTAAATTTTGAATATGAAGAATTCAGTGTTGGTACGCCGATTAATACGCGATTTTGTTTATATGTAGCAAAATTCTTTTAAAATATCTAACTTTCGACAAAAAATAGAGCCAAATCAAGTTCAGCTAACAGACATTGAACTTTTAATTAATTACAAATCAAGTTCCTATTGGGTTATAAAAGAAAGAGAATTGATAGTTATATAGTCTATTTTGTCATATTAATGTAGTACTATCACGTGGTGTCATGTGATATTATAAAAATATTAAAAAAAAGATGGCATAAAAATATACAAAAGAGCAAAACAAGAGTCTTAAATTCTCTATATTTCTTTTATGTTTATATTTTTAATTTTTTAATAAATTATGTGATATGCATTGTAATGCTACTTCAATGAAACAAAATGAATTATATATAAAGTAAAGTAACATTACACGAAAAAGAAAAGTACAATTGAGAAAATTATTATCACTGTTTGTTAGGATGGACAAGATTGTGGATATCTAAACGAAGCCAATGACAAAAGAGGAAAGTAAATCAACATAAAATGCAAACAAAATTTAAATGGGACTGTCGGTTATAACGTATAAATCAAGCAGATCCTGGAATCTCTCCCCGTAAAGACTTTTCAACCATGCATCCGGTTTGAAAGTCATAGATTTTATAAAGATAAATTTATAAATTAATATAATTTTATATAATTTTTTAAATTTATTTTATAATAAAAATAATTTCATAATCTAGTAAAGTATATTAAATTATGAGATTATTTTTATATAGTTTTTTATAACTAAAATATTTAGCTCAGAGTTATGCTTATTTTGATCGCATTCAGTTTTTGATTTTTTTTTTATTTTTCTTTCCACATTTTTAAATATTTTTAAAGAATAAAAAAATGTATCAAAATATTTAAAATCACTTTTCTAATTATTAAGTTAAAAAAAAAATTATGACCACCGGTCACTTTTGAGGAGCATGAGGAGAGGCATATTAGTATGTTTCAAAATATATAGATATACTAGGAAAATGCGTCCACCACCGAACAAAGTCTACCGAATATGTGTACCGAATTCTGTTTTTTCTTTAAAAAAACATTTGTGTATGTCTTTTAGTATTTTAAAAAAATTACACATATACATTAAAATAAAATAAAATAATCGGTACATATTTTAGTAGCTTTTGTCGTGCAAGTACGACACTCCTTATATAAATCGTTACTTTTTTTAAAAAATAAGAATATTTGCCGGTGATGAGTTGGCTGGCTGTGGATGAATGCCCACAAGAATAGTACGACAACTCTGAAAATGGGACTGTTATTATCCCGTTAGGGAAAGAAAGCATAAGGCTATCCCCACCACGTTCATGTCCAACAATTTGCATCACTGCCACTTTTTTCTTGTTTTCTTAAGGTCTCACCACGTGTCAGGACCTTGATGTAGGATGACATGGCAGGGCACCTGTTGGCCATGTACTTGTGGATAAGCTGAGTCTGAATGCGTGGGTGCTTACGCATTAAAAGGCACGTGGCAGGGCGATACATGGTGACGGAGAGAGCCACGGGTCTCCAAATGACACAGCAAACTGAAACTGAAGAAAAGACTTGGGGATGTGTGAGTGTGCCGTCGAACGAGGAAACACGACCACCTTCTGCGTGACTCATGTCCCTCTGCGATTGGATAAGCTTAAAATGTCACTCTCGTACAACAAAATTTCTACGCAACAAATCAATTTCAGATTCTGATGGCTCATTTTTTCTTCGCGACAGTCATAGCCATTTGTTTCAACCGAGGTCGTGATAAATGCCATTCCTTTTACTTGAATTCTTTGCCTCTTACAATGATTAAAAATAATAATAATAATATAAAAAAAAAAACAATGATTAAAGAAGAAGAAGAAGAAGAAGAAGAAGCAGCAGCAGCGGTTGAGTTTATGAATGCAAGAATACTACCAAAAAATTATATGATATTAAAATTAAAAATCCATGAAAGTACATGGTAATCAAATCTGCCTCGAGATACACGCGAAAAAAAGTCTCTGAGAGCATCGGAGCTATCTTCATAATATCAGGTTGTCCTTTCTGGTGTCTGCCTGTTAACATCAGGGAGACCAAACATAGGAGGGGAATGCACACAGATATTGGCCAGCACCAGCACCAGCACTGTGTCGACCAGTTGTGGCAATGGGCAATACGTGTCAAAGCATCATTTTTTTGAGAGAAGAGGCTTGACTGTTTCCACAACTACCTGTTTTGCATGAAACGAAAGAATCAAATTTATGAGTTATGGACTAATTTCAAATGGGTTTTTTCTGCATTTATTGCACGCATCAAAGCCTGTTCAGACAGTTCTAACAGAATCCCACGCTAGCAATCCCAATGGAAGCACATTACACTATTACAGGATCGTATAGGGAGCAATGTATGACAAAAATGATAAAGCCAACTTCATGTTCCCACTGTGCCACTGAGGAACAGAAGGGCAAAACAAATTGATGAGTGGTCCTGCCTATGGACGTCTTGCAGCTTTACCAAGCAATAATAAGATGTATACGGCTATTATGCAGCAAAGCAAGTCTTTAGTTCTAATTCTTTGCTCCCCAAAAATAATAATTAGTACTTCGATTACTTTCTATAACAGATTACTACTGTTCTTACCCTTCCATCATAGGATAATGACGCAAAGATCCAAGGCTCACGAGAGCTCCAAGCAATGCCTTCAAATCAAGTGAAAAGAAGTCAGCTTCACTGTAAAGATGAAATACATAGAAAACCAAGGGTTGCAGCGGTTACCATAAACACTATCTTCATAGTCACTGTAGGAACTAAGTAACGGATCAATCCTACGAGTTGGTGAATCAAGCAAGCTGCAAAAAACAAGGAAAAAAGTTAAATTATTATATAATAATAATAATTTTAAAAAATGAACACCCGAGACAAGCAAATAACCTTTCTGCTGTAAACTCATCACTGGTAGATGGAGAAGCCAACCACAAGTTGACAGTTGAGTCCGTACCAGCACTCTGCAATATGATACATTTTATCAGCAAAAAAATGTCAATAATTACAGTTCCAAAGAAAACCCGAAACATCATGTTCGGTTTCATTGATGCAGTGAGTCATTCTTTCAGTCACCACCCATATATTTAGTGAAACAATGGTTTTAAAATGTTTGGAAGGTATGCATATACAGTGCAGATGAGATCACATGGGGTACGCTTACGTCTAAAACTCTTCTAAGCCAAAATAAAACATTTAAAGATCAATGCAAAAGGTATGCAATGATTTACTTTTTGAATTCAGACAAAGGCTTTAATATGTGTCTCTGAATGTTTTTGTGTGTGTGCATGTCTGTATTTGTCCGGGCTTCAGAGAGAGTACCAAAATCAGCCTGTCTTGCTCAGGGTTACACTTGACAGCCCATGTCCTGGTGACACATTTTTAAACAGGTCAAATTAGGCAGCTGAAAGTATGGAAATCTATAAAAAAATAAAATAAAAAATGTGTTGTATATGTGGGCACATGTGTGTTTATGAACAATATGGCCAACCTAAAAACACCTAAAAGTGCACAAGATAGTAACACAACCCTTTCAGATGCATGTACACAATAGGGTTCATTTTGCAGTAACATAGTTATCAATAATCACAACTGCAGCTGTACTTAATATATATACCAGTGTGCATGTCCGGGAAGCTCTTGGATAGGAACCTTTGGCTTTCTAAGATCCCATATGTGTATCCCAGATTCATCCTCTGCAGTGACCTGTTGGTAATGATAAACTATTTATTATGCTAACACCCATTAGAATCATAAAACTGTTTTTCATGCCACAGGAAGCAATGCAAACAAATTATCTATGTATCACACTTATTTTTGACAAGTAATCTATGTATTACATTCTATAAAACAGATGCATGTATAGGCGTGTAGACACACCCTCTAGATGCCAATTTATGCACCACTATCAGCGTGGCATTAAGAAACTATGAGATGAGACATAATTATATTTTTAAAAGGATTATACAACGACCATGCTTAATGCAAAAGTTACATTCTTACAAGTATATGCTTCTTCTTAGGGTTGTAATCTATGTTGCGGATATGTGCACGCTCAATTGAATTTGTCTTCCTGCAATTAAATAATACAATCATTAGCTGCATTGATATTTTGAATGACAAGCTTATACCATATCAAATTAGCGGTTCCATAAATATTTTTCCTCACTTTATGAAAATCAGAAAGTTATTCTAAATCATGCTAACTAATCAACTGAAAAAATGTAAATTTGAAAAAGAAAAATCAAAATATAACCACTCTTAAGGACACATGATTGTTGACCTATTCAAGAAAATAAGCACTTTTCCATAACAGGAGGAAAACAAAACATCAAGGTTGTTCACAGCTTCAAATGAAGAAAATGGGTTGGCTGATAAGCCTAGGGACATTTGACAACTTTAAACAAAAACTGACCTACAGGAAAACTTTACATATATGGGTCATAACCAATAACTAAATGCAATAATAGATTGTGAAAACACAACATACTTCATTGTCCGTAGATCCCAAAATTGGGTGGCGGATTCAGAAATGGCTGCAACAGCATTCATGTCATGTGGATCCCATGCTCCTCCAGATAAGTTATGCAACATACCGGCTGACTCTTGTGATTGTACCTGGTTTGTGCAACCAGAACTTAATGAGAACCAGCACAAGAATTTAAAGGGTATAATTGTCAGACCATGCAGCTACTTAAAGCAACTATAGATTCATGGAACTCCATTTCTATCCCACCGCGTGTGATCAGTCATCTGTGTGTAATCACTTAATTGAACTTCTGTCAGTAAGTAGTGGCATGTGGTCTGTTAAACACAATGCATTAGCTACTGGCTTTCATGAGGCAGACTTTTTAAATTCTGAGGACCAAATTGGAACTTATTGTAAGTTTCAGTGAAGAGAATAGGTATTTGCCCCAAATCTATAATGCCTTCGGAAGAGAGACAAGGAACTTTGCTTCACTTAAATTTGGCCACAATTACAATTAATGAACATGGGATCACTCCATAAATTTCACTATGAACTATACCTGGGCAACTTTTTTTGAACAATCTAAGCTCCACAAAAAAAGAGTTTCCTCATCAATGCTGATCAGCTTATCATTCCTTCCAGAGGGCCACCAAAGAACACTGAAGGTTTATACATACAACTCAAGTGAGCAGATGAATCACATGTAGCGATAAAAAACTTACAGAAAGTTAAAACTCAAAAATGGGTTTCTTATTCATCAAAACAAAAGGCATAAAGTTGACTGCAAAAAAATCAAAATCAAACACCACACCTCACCACAAGTGATCCAGACAGTGGTGATGAGCTACTTGATCCCAAAAGCAAAAGATAGAAAAATAGATCTTCCATTTAGAGCGGTATGTGATTTAGCACATTAAAAAGAAACACTGAGTATAAATATTAGGATGTTTTGTAGGCTTGCAGCACCATATTATTCTGCAGATATTTATCCGTTTCTTTCAGTAACTTTAACAAAATACAGTTTAACAAAATACAGAGTACTCAGTCATATACCATATGATTTGATACAGAAAAGGAGAGAAAATGTTCATCATAATGCATTTAGGACGGTGAATCCCTAGAACAAAGAAATGAAAGACCAGGATAAGCAAACTTACCATTTAATCTTACCAACGTGCGCATCAAGTGAGGTTATCCGTTCCAATTGAGGGGAGTTCAGCTCTCCATACAATTCAGGAATCTGCCATATTGCTGCTCCATATGCTTCACCTTCAATAACAAACAGAATATATATAACTATAGCTTTGAACCACTGGAGTAACTTGGAAACAAAAATAGATATCAAGAATGAAAAAAAAAAAAAACTATCTTCATTATAGAGTAGAGTTTCAAAGGAAAAGCGAATAAAAGAACCAAACAAATGCTAAGGAGATCATGCTCTCTGAAGAAAGTTGATGATCAGTGACCTGATGAGAAAGTGGAGATTAGCTCAGTTTCAGCGGCCATGGCGTGAGAGACAGTGGGAGGGAAGAGACAAGAATTTGGTATTCTATAAGAAGATTGAATCGCATATACAAAGTAGCCTCAAATATGTTTCAGCTAAAACAGTAAGAAAAATCTTTAAAAAGGAATGTTCGTATTCTAATCTTCCAGTGCTCCCCATCTAATCTGAAGAATGGTCGAAATCAGGGAAGCACTATGAACATACCGGGAAGCACTCAGAGTTTTGATCAGAACTTGTAATTACTTACTCTCTGCAATGTTTAGAGGCATATAAACTCCTAAACCTAATACATATCCATATCATAAAGTAAAACCATTGCTAGGAACTCGTTGAAAAGAAGCAAAGATCATCCAACTATCATTCACATTTGCATTGTAAGTAAAACGAATACAGCTTAATCAAAAATTGAAAATTGAAATATAAAAATAAGTAAACAGTCAATTACCAGTAGAGTAGACGGTGGAGAAGATCCGTTGATCGAAGGGGCAGGAAGCGAGGTCCCAGATCTCGTTGGGGTGCGAAAACAAACCCTCACATATAAGCTCGTTTCCACCTGAAGAAAGCCGAATCAAATGCACCTGAAAGAATTGACATCTACGAAATCAAGCGCGACACAAATTTTTTTTTTTTTTTTAAATCAGGGAATAAATTAATAAGGATTGGTGTAAATATCGACCTCGTTTTCTTCTTTGAGACTGAGAGTGCCGGTGAGGAAGCTAGTGTGATCTGTGTCTGCTTTCACATCCGAAATGCATCTAGCCTGGACATTAAAGAAAGACTCACGATCCAAACTAGGGTTTAGAAAAATTGACGACCTTGAGTTGACGCCTAGAGTAGAAAGCAGAAGAAGAAAAAGAAAAGGTGCCGATTAGGGATAGGGAATTGTAACCTGATATTTCAGACCATATCCAATGCCTGATGATGTTCCTTGCATTTGTGCAGCGCCTGATGCTGGGATCTAGGAGGACGCGTTGAGCTACCTAATGCCTTACGAGTTTTTGCTGAATACGCCAGCCTGGTATCAGTTTAACGGTCGCTGTTTACCTGGTGCTTCTTGGGTTCGATTTGAAGCGGTGGACGATACCCGCCATCGAACCGTCATCCCAACCCGGAACCCGGAAATCTTGTCGCAATGAAATAAGAGAAATATTTTAATTATAAATAAATTATATTTATATTAAATTATAAACTTATTTTTATTATAAAATATATTAATATTATAAAATTATATCAATTTATAATTGATACTTTCATGAACTGTGTGTGTTTATTAGTTAACCTTTTCTGCTGTTTATTGTTAGATTTAAAATTAAATAGGGTGTAAGTTGATGAGTTAAGGCTCAGCCCATGTGTTGAGGGAGCCCATAGCAGGTGAAAACCCAGCCCTTCCTTCTTGACTGCCCGTTTTGGAGCCAGGAAGCAACCCTAAGCGTGTCATGGGCCGCGTAGCTCTCTTCTTCCCCCAGAATATTTTTTTTCTTGCTTTTGTTTTCTCCCCTGCAGACCAACCCGTAACTCCGCCCACCTTCTCCTCCGAACCACCACGACGTGGGGTTCGAGGACACCGCAGATGGTATCAAAGTACTTTTATGATATTTATTTGTGAACGTAGCACTTCTCATAAAAATAAACATTTTATACTTTTTTTAAAGTCAACTCTCTCAAGATTAAAAAATAAAAAAAATATAGTTACAAGCATAATTATATATTAATCTATGTATCAATGTGATGTGATTAGTCAAAAAGTAGATTTTATTAAAAACAGTGTTAATTTAAATTTTAAGTATGGATAAATCAGTATTGGTATACAGATTAGTACGCGACTGTGCTTGTATATAGCAAAACTCAGTTAGTGTCAAATATTAAATAAATAAATTCTCACATTCACTTTAATTGACATGGGAGATAAAGATTTATTTTATAATAAAAATAATTTTTTAATTTAATGAATTATTAAACTATAAATATTTGTTATTTTATATTTACGAAATTTTCTATCTTTTGCAAAAACTATATGAATTTTTAAGTTTTCACAATTTAACTCTTCACAATTGCTCAAAGATGTTTACCGAAAGAAAATTTATATTTATTATCTCTTACACTACATATTGATATATGACTTACTATTTTTATTAATAAAATGATAAAAATAATAAATTATATATTGATATATGATGTAGAAATAATGAATATCATTTCCTTGTAAAAAATAAATTATGTCATTTTTGTTATATATTCTCGATTTTATGTTTTGAAACTTTAACACTAATATTAAAAAGAAACAGTAATTGAAATAAAGGTAAGGAAAGAACCCACCCCTTCGTGCATAGAGTGATGGGAGGGAGAAACTCCTCTCCCCCAAGCCGCTCAATTTCATGAAACGACGAAAATCCAACCTAGTCTTGGGATGTAATGGGTTTTATTTTGAATAAATTTTGAAATTGATACGTAGTAATTTTGAAAATTTTAAAATCGATACAGATTGACTTATTGCAACAATCAAAACTTTCAATTTTTTCAATTTTTTATATATAATATATTATATATCAGGAATAACTTAATATTAATGTTTATATTTAAAATTTCATATTATATTAAAAATTATAAGCTTCATTTGATGTTAAATCATATGTTATATTAAAATTTTATAATATTAATTTTATGTTAAATCAAATGTTCTATTAATAGACATGAATAGTAAGATTAAAATTTCATATTATATTAATTAATAATTTAATATGTAATATATAATAAAATATAAAAAATTATATGAAAAGGTATTTTATATATAATATAAAAATAAATTAAAAATATATATATACCAGTCTGATTTTGTTTATATCGGTTTAATATAAAAATCTCTATCAAACAGGTTTCGTTTATTAAGAATTGGTATTGGACTAGATTAGCTACAGATTGGAGCAAACCTTCCAATTCAATTCCGGTGGTAGATTCGGTTGGGATCGATCCATTTAACCAGTTTTTTAATTTCTTTTTACAATCCTAATGAGGGGTAGTATGCAATGCCCCTGCGTTGAATATTGTTTAGGAGTATCAAACCCTTGGTAGGGCGACTGTTTATATATCATCCAAGGTAGCTGTTTGCCCACTCAAAGGGAGTGGCTCATTGAGGAGGGATTTTTTTTTTTTTTGTTTTTTTAATCAATATGACAATATATCGCGCCTCAGTTACCGGGATTTTTTTTTATAAAAAAGAATTTTATTGTTGTAAAGTTGGTGTGTCAAACTTTTCGACCTCGCAAGTTAATTGGTAGATTGGTTTAAAACCTACCAGATAGACTGCCATGAGCCATCGGTGCTCGAACCAATAAATTATGGGCTTAGAATGAAACTGCCATCAACTCATCTTAGGTTCGGTTTAGGGATTGAGAATTGTAAGTTTTGACTTTTAAGATAAAGTTATTTTAATTTTATTATTATTTTAAAATTTGAAAAAGTTAAAAAAAATTTAAATTATTTATTATATTTATATAAAAATTTGAAAAAATTATAATAATGAGGTAATAATTTTGTGTTTAAGATAAGAAATCTTAATGGCGAAATCGAACCTATTTATCTCATCTAATCATTATAATTTTTTTAAATTTTAACACAAAATAAAATAAACAATTCAACTTTTTTAAATTATAAAATAATAATAATATTAAAAAATAGTATTTTATTATACTTTTAACTTTCATCTCAACTCAATTCAATTCAATATTCAAATGCAGCCTAGATCTTTCCAATTTAGTCTATTGAGTAATATTATCCATCATATCACATTATACATTTTATATATTTTAAAATTATTTTTTATTTTTTTATTTTTAATTTAATTTAATTCTTATTAAATTAATTGAATTGATATAATTATTATCTGTGTATTACATACTTGTTATAGAAAAAATAAAAAATAAAATAAAATAGATATAATATATGATGTCCAGAAATTATAAGTAAAATTAGTCTTGGTATATTTACTCGTTGTGCAAATTGTTTGGTGGGGTATGTTGAGACTTTCTAAATGATGGCGGACTTTGAAAGCGATCTTTTAGCTAGGATATTGCTGTTGCTCAAAGATAAAGAAAGATGGCGAGGAAAATGGCATCTTCTTAGCTATTAGCCTAGCCCCTATTATTTATATGTGATTGTTTGATAAATTAAGGAGTAATCTACTTTAAAGGACTTTATTTTTTTTTTCTTTCGAATTAAAATTTATAAATACAAATAAATCCATCACCATTTCTAATATCAATAATAAGATAATGATATGTTTCTATATTCATTTATTTTTTTTAATTCTATTTTTTTTCTTTTCATTTTTTTCCCTTTTGTAATATTCCGAGTAAAATAGTCATCAAGCAGAAACGGGATTAATATTTAATATAGCAGGTATCATTATCTGAGTAGGATGCGCCTTCAAATTAAAATTAAAAAAATAGTAATAAATAAGAATATCATGTCTACCGCGTTGCGACATAACTACTTCACACGTACCTTGTACAGCAAAGCGGTAACTGAGGGGCGATTCCAAACCCACCGTAGGGCGTAAGGGCTATATTATTGTACATTTTACTTTATTGAAACGCATTGGACTTTCGAAATTCCGAAAGCGCCCCTTGAAGCTTATTCCACCTCTACTTTTTTAAAACCTCCTCACGCCAAAAAGGCTGTGCCAGTGTCATCTTCCTTCTGCCGCATGGTTCTCGAGTTTCTCTCTCCATCTCTCTCTCTCTCATGGAAGAACTCAAGTTCGGGAGGAGGAGTAGGTGAGAGGTGATAAGGATCGATTTCAAATCACCATGCAATTTTCTCGAAGGATTTCGGATCTCGATTGGCGTCTTGTTTTGCTGATCATCCCTCCCCTCTCTCTCCTCGTGTTTATCTATCTCACCCCCAACACCACCAACCCACTTTCCTCTTTCGATCCTCTTCGATCTTTTATTCTCGGTCGTACATTCGAGCAGCCCGCAAACGTCACTTTCAATTCGTCGCAGCCGCCGCCTCTGACTGCTCGGGTGGTGCCGAACGGGACCGAGTCCGAGGAGGCTCGGTGGAAAAGGAGGAAGGATGAGTTGGATCGGTCGAGAATGGCGGTGTGTTTGGTTGGAGGGGCCAGGAGGTTCGAGCTCACGGGGCCATCTATAGTGGAGAAGATTCTGGAGGAGTATCCGAATTCGGATCTTTTTCTACACAGCCCGTTGGATCAGAACTCGTACAAATTTTCACTGCTGAAGACCGTGCCAAGACTTGCCTCCGTCCGAATCTTCGAGCCCAAACCCCTCCCGCAGACTGATTCGCAGCTCCGAGTCCTCACGGCGGCGAACTCGCCAAGCGGCATCCAGGTTTGTCTGTTTCTTTTTCTTACTTTCATTTTTTTTGCCGACTTTTAATTTCGTTTTAATTAAAGCATAGACATCTGATTTGACGAAGACAGATGAAATAAACAATGAATTATGATATATTCGTAAACAGTTGCCACCCGCACCCCTACGTCACATGAATTAGTGTCGCCATTTATAATTTGTGTATAAGTTCTTTAATATTGTCCAAGCGAGCACGTAATTCGTGAGACCGAGAATATCGGTACGCACGCCCGAACAATTTTATTGAGTTTTGGTATTCACACTATTCGCATGCACTATTTACTATATCTATATTTATTTTATTTTTTTAAATTAATTAAATTATTTTATTAAAATTTCATTCATCACATATTGATATAAAATAGATAAAAATTAAAAAAATTATGTGTAGTATATATAATATGAATATGATGAATAAATTTATTAAATAAATTCTTTTTGATTTTGCCTAAACCGATACGAATTTATTCAATTGTTCCGGCGTTCGTACCGATATTCTCCATCTCACGAATTCCGTGTTGGGTTTTTGTTAAGAGGATATATATTAACTTTTTGGATTAAGGTCATGTTATGACTCAAATCCAACTTGTAAAAAGCGCTGCAGTTCTACCCGTCTAGACCCTCCCATCTTGCTCCCTAGCATATTGGATGATACTATCTATAATCACGACTTGATAGAAAAGCATCAAAGACTCCAATTCTTTTTTGTCAAAAAAAAAAACTTGAGGATGGTACATCCAACATGTGGATTACGAAGTCACGCGCCACCTTTCCCGTATGGGTGGTTTTACACCCGCCGTTGACTCTAGCTGCGTCATTTTTTTTTCACATTATTTTTTAATATTTTTTAAAAAATTAAAAAATTAACAATAATATTAAATAACAAATTTGGGAGAGGCCCAGCGGATCCCTAGGTTTATTCTTCCCGTATATATGATTATATTATATGAATAATGAATGCGAAAGTTGCAAGAAGCAGCCCCCCTTGTAACCTTCACGTACGAATTACGAATCTTCCGTATTTTCATTTTCTGGCTCTTGCAGGGTCTCTTGCAATACTTCAACCTCGTCGAGGGCTGCCTTACCATGATCAGCGAGTACCAAAAAAGGAAAAACTTCACGTACAATTGGATCGTCCGAACACGAGTTGACGTCTACTGGAACGCCCCGCTCCACCCCAGAAACTTCGTACCGGGCAAGTACTTGGTCCCTCCCGGGTCCACCTACGGTGGGCTCAACGACCGGCTTGGAATTGGCGACCTCAACACCTCTACCGTCGCTCTCTCCCGCCTTTCCCTCATCCCCAAACTCGACTCTGCCAGGTTCACTCAGCTAAACTCGGAGACCGCCTTCAGGGCGCAGCTCACCACCCAGGGGGTCCCTTACCTTACCTATCGCCTCCCCTTCTGCGTCGTAACGGACCGGAGATACTCTTTCCCCCCCAGCCATTACGGCGTTCCCGTTGCCGCGTTGTCGAGCTTGGGGCCGCTGAGCGGGGCTAAATGTAGGCCGTGCAAGCCGGTGTGCCGAGATCAGTGCGTGGCTGCGGTGATGCCGTCTCTCTATCGATGGTGGAGCTGGACCGAATGGGGCAACGGGACGCTTGAGCTATGCGATGCTCACGGGGAATGGGAGAAAGGGTGGGAAAGAATATTCGACCAAGTCGCTGGGAAGAAACTCGCCTCGGCCCGAAAGCGAATACGGAATTTGAAGGTTCAGGAATGTATTGACGGTTTCAACGAAATGAAGAGGATGAGAACCGGGACATGGGAGGCTCCGCCGGCGGAGGAGATTTGTAGACTGGGGCTGGCGGCGCCCAACAACTGACTTTTTCTTCCGAACGGTTAGATTGTAAAAAGAAAGAATCTGAGGGGGTGTTATCAGTTTTTTACGCAATTTTTATTATATATACATAGGGATTAGAGGCACATTTGTTAATGATTGATGTAGTAGTGTTAGAAGGTGCAAACATTATGATGATTTGAATAGGAGTAATTATGGTACAGATAAAGGGGGCTATCATCACTTCTCAAAACGTTGATTTGAATAGGAGTAATTAGTTCAGGATAGCCATCAATGCCATGCAATACGTTGGTCACGAAAAATTAAAGAATAGCAGTTTGTTTTCATAAATAATTTCAATTCATTTCTTCTGATTATTATAATTTTATTAAATTTTTTATATAAATTATAATAAATATTTTAATTTTTTCAAATTTTAAAATAAAAATAATATTTTATTAAACTTTTCAAATTTTATCTTATCTCTTCTTTATAAACAAACGAGATATTAGCATCTTACTCATCTGACCGAATTAAAATGGAATTAAGCTATCGGCCAAATCAAGCCAGATCAACACCACGTCCCGTCTTGCTCTTGCCTATTGTTTTGAACTTGTGATTGAAATCTAGTGAATAACTTGCCGAGAATATTAGGGTTTTTTTTTCTAGTTATCAATTTCTTAATTAGTATTTTTAAGAACGGCTTGATTGATCATGCTGTCAGTGAAATTTGCTTATAGCAATGATTTCTTTTTGGATATAGACAGTGGTCCTCCTCTATATTTAAATTTATTTAATAAAATAATATTAATTTATCATGTATTAACACCTCATCTAAAAATTATTTTAGTCCCTCCATAAAATTTAATATGATATAAAAATGAAATAAATAAAACACATCTCATAATATATGAGACTCATATAAAATAAAATATATATTTTTATTATAAATAAATTTCAAAAATTCTAACTATAATCAGTAGTATTTTTAACACATTTCAATTGTCTATATTGAAAGAAAAATAGTTAAGAATTTTGATTTAAATTCAATACGTGATGATTTTGTTTATTTAAAAGAACTCAAGTTACAATTTTAGACACTCTGTATTTCTTTTATTTAATATATTTATATGAATGTCTTTATATTATTTCGATGATATATTATTCTTGACATATCAAATACTTTTTTAATACATAAATTATATTAAATGTATTTTATTTTTATTGTAAATCTTCCTATCAGATTATTATATATCGTAAAAGAATTGTATAAAAATAGAACAAAAAATATTTTATACATATTATTTGTTTTCTCCCCCTGAAATAAATTCCTATCTCTGCCACTGGATATAGAGATGAATATAAGAATAACACTAGGGGTGCACCCATCCTATATAATTGGCGTAGCCACCTATTCTGCACCCCGATCCTTGGGTATGGGTGACCGAGAATACTGTTCACCTTTATTTTTGAGTGGGATGACTGCACCCCCGTCCTTGAGTGACTAGAAGACCAGGGGATTCTTTGGGACGTTGAGAACATTCAACTACTATTTATTATCATTAATTTTTATTTATTTATTTTTTATTTTTACTATTATTTAATATTTTATTATTATTTTTTATTACTATTCATACAATATCTAATATAATCTCACTACTCAAATGCAACTAAATTAACCTCCCAACGCTACATTCTTGCCAATATCTTTGACCATCTGTTTTGATTTGTCGAGTTGGTGGATTGATTTCCCGACCGTACGTCCAACTCGATTCGCCACATCGTCTGATCATTCGGTCCAACAACATATTTTAAAAAAATGTACAAAATTGTAAATATATATATACGGAATAACACAACAAACAAAAAATATCAGATCTACGTACATAAACACAAATTTGCAATTAACACAAATTCACAATCATGACCATGACCCATAACCACAATCGTGGCTCATAAAACCCCATAGATCCTTGACCATGATCGTAGGTCATAAACCGTTTTAATTTCTCAGTTGTTTCTTTCTCAACGTGATGGAGAGACCGTGTCTTGAGTTTTCCTGCAAATCTCGTTCCCGTGTTGGATTACTTTCTTGTCAATTACTCGGTGGAGATGATCATTTGGGTTTATTTTGCAAACCCAAAACTCCGAGTGGTGTGATGGCTGTGAAGCCAAATGGTCATGAGGATCCTCACCGCAAGTCCTTAAAATCAATGGGTTGGAAAGACAAAGGAATCGGGTTGCTTCAATTGTGAACTCGTCGAAGAACATGTTGCTTGGGGAAAAGATTGGGTTGAGAAGACACAAAAAAAGAAGGCAACAGGGAATGAGGAAGAGAATGGGGAGGCCAGCTAAGGTTTCATTTGGATTGCTTAAAAAACATGACTTTAGCAGATTGAAACCGGCATTTCCCAGGTTCGGCCCGAAAATTCCGAGTCATTTGGACGGATTGGGTTTGGTTTTTTGCTTAACCGAATTTTGAGATTTGAATTATTTATTATATTTTGTGTGAGAATTTAAAAAAATTATAATGATAAGATGAGATGAAATATTTTTACGATCCGAACAAGCCTCGAGGAAGCTGATGAATGATGATAGTTAACTTAAAAAGTTAAAAACAAAAGGCTTATAATGCCTACCAATGCTATTATGAAAAGAATTATTTGGTAGTTAGGTCGCAATTTTATAAAAACAATTTCTGGGCCACTTCTTTTTTCAAAAACCAGTAGATGAGTCTTGAAGGCCGTTGCAAACAATAGTAACACAACATGAAACCAATTTTGAGCCTTGATCCTTCACACGGGTCAATAGCTTTCACATATTCTCAAGTGGGATTGCTCCAAATGGTTTGGAATTAACATTAATGGTTGGTAATATTAACTTCCAGTCTTCCATGGCAAGTCATTAGCAGTACGTAGGAATCTTTAATATTATCCAAGTTTGTTTGGTTACAAGGAAAAAGGATTGAAAGGGGTAAAGAGGACACAGGAACAAAATCAACTCGATATAAAACATGAACATTCATCCGAACATGAAACATGTTATACTAATTTAGATTTGTTCCTTAATTTGGAGGCTTTATAACGAGAAAGAAATCAAATTGGCATGCATGCAAGATCACGTTATACGTGTTTAATGAAATCACTAGAGACAACAAACTGGGTCAGTACAAATTCCAACACGTACTTCGAATGAAAAAGAAAAAAGAAGAAAACGAGAAAGTCATTAATTAGCAGATTACTGGATGTAAGATCGACCAGTGATATCAACATCTCGATCACCGGTTGAAGGAGGAGGGGTGTGCTTGGGTTTGGTGGTGTCCTCTACAGGACCATCGGCACTCTGGGTTTCACTCGCCGGTGGCTTTGTCGGTTTGGTCCGTGCTTGCCCAGCCTCGTTGCCGTACATTCCTCCGCCGTATGTATGATGGGTTACAGGCTTCATCGGCGTGATGTTGGGCGCTTGATTCTGCTTCTCAGCCTCCTTTTCATCATCTCTCTCCTTTTCCACTTTGTACCTATCCATTCCGATCCTCTCCTCTGCAAATCGTTGCCATCGTTATCCATCCAGCGACCTACGAATTTGTGCTACTGGTTCCATGCTTAAACGAATAACACGTGGTGTCTTCATGTTGCGTGCATGGCAATTTCAGAGGCTGTTCGGGTCATTCGTGGCATCCCAGCTTCTGTGCCCTCGTAAGTACGCAGTTGGGCTTTGATGTTCATGCGGCACGATGGGATATTTGCCATGAGCACGTGGTGTCTTTTTCTCACACCATTTGAGTCGACCTCTGAAAATATTTTAAGAGTTCTGTTACGTATAATACATATTTTTAAAATATTTTATTGATATAATTAGTTAAAATAATTATTTTATATTAAAAAATAATAAAATTTATAATATATATTAATAAAATGTATAAAGAAGTACACAAAATGATTATAGATAAAATATTTGATATTTTTAATTGGCATTCATATGTCTCACAATAGGTTTTAAGAAAATGATATATAGAGTTACAACTATCTTACTACTTATTTATTATTCTTTTTATATTTGATTTTTTTAATTTTTTGTTTTACTCATGAATGATTAAGAAAATGATTATTAATAAAATTATATATTTTTTTATTTTTTTAGTGATTAAGGATATTAAAAAAATATTTAAAAGAAAATAATAAAAAAATAAACAATTTTAAATATTTTATAAATAATAAATAGTTGTTGATAGGGTAGTAAGCCCCTAGGTTTTAACCACACGATCCGGATGAAATTTCATGTTGAGAGTGTAATATATTATTATTGCTTGATTGACGTGTAAACTGTTAAATATATATCTATTAATTGGACGGGGGAAAATGATAAAAATTGTGACACATTCTTCAAACTTAATTGACGAAGATACTGTATTTCAAAAAAAAAAAAATTGACGAAGATGCCTTCTAATCATCTTCACGTGGGCTGAGTCAATGCCATGCGGCCAACGTGTATGAAGGCATGTTTTCTTCCTCTGCAAAAAACAGAATAATTTGAACGTGAAGACCTTAAAATCAGCTCATGCTTTCATGCATTTTAACTACCACCGTGACTTCAATTTCTCTCAGTCTTATCTCAAGCGCAGACAACTTATTCAAGCCTAACCTGTCATGTCCGGTCCCTAACTTCAACTAATTTATTGAATTCCAAAACCAGGGGAGCTAATTGAATTGGTATCGAATACTTAAAAGATAAAGCTTACGTGTCGTAAACAAAACGTGGTCACAATTCTCACCTTCAAAGTTCACCAATTTAAGCTAACGTGTGCTAAAAAAATATTTTTAAAATAGATCTAATATATAAAATTATGTTAGTTTGTAAATTTATTTTTATAAAATTTTATTATGTCTATAACATTTTTCATTAGAGATTTTACTTAAAATTTTTATTAAATTTTGGGCACGTATATATGTTCTAAATGATATATAACAAATAATGCTCCATATTATACATATATAGTTGGATTCCACTTACCAATTTCCTTGTATGGTACATAATTCACTATAATTGGGCAAACTAATGGTTAATTGATTTCATTATAATTTAAGAGAAATGATATTTACAATCGTGGTTATGCAAGTGGCGTACAGTCGCTTTGAAAAAAATGAATTAATATAGGACCTATATGAAAAAAAAACTAACTTTTTAATCGTGGACTCCACTCTTTTTCAAAGCGATTGCGCGACGTTTGCAATTCTACGACTGTATATAGCATTGCTCATAATTTAATTCTTATTATTTATTTATTTTCCAATGAGGAGCACTAGTAGAACTGCTGGCCTACGTCGCAAAAGGAACTTACAATTATTGGCACTGTATTTGTGGGGTATACATAGGTGATCATGAGTTTAATAATTATATTCGAGTGAGAATACAATGCAATGCATTCATTCCATATATAATTAAATTATGTTCTATTATAATTTCTTTGAAGACATTCCTAATTAGGGATACGTACAGGCAGCCATTTGCCATCCCTCTCTTTTTCTATTGGAAAACACATCCCACCTTTATATATTTTTTAAAAAAATGGTACATTTCCTCAAAAGAATTAAATTAATTAAAACAACCCATTAATTGCTCCAAAATATATAATAACAATATTTTTATAACTAAAACTCATAATCATATGAAATATAAATGGTACTTATTCAGCCCCCAAAGATAAGATCGATCCCGGTCCAGCACTGCATATGGATTAATAAAGCATTCTAGCTGATGCTTGTACATGATTAATAATCACTATAAAAAAAGGGGGGAATCATTTTATACAGAATTTACATGGTACAAATCTTCTTCGACTTGCAGTTTAGTTAACATAAACATGGATTTAAAAAATATTCAGATTATGCGAGCACCACAGATCTCTCCGGGGATACTTGGGGTTCCATGTAACGTTCTTAAAATCCCAAGTTTCATCATGTGATGTTGTTAAGTTCCAAATTCCAATGTAATCTTCTTCGAGTCTGTAAGTGCGATAATTAAGAAATAGGCGAAACATTATAAGCAGAATTGCATAATCCATGCATGCACAGGCCGATTATCGATACGCGTTGACGGAAAGCCTGACGAACACCCAATGTGCTAGCTGTTACTACAGATCAGAGCTAGCAGCACTAGTAGTTCTACTATTATAGTGACAGCTAGAAGCCCCTGATATTGCATGTTCTATGATTACTTAGGAATACAAAGATCAGAATGAGTTGGCCTCCTACAAAACAACTTTAATTTTGGACGCTGGAAATTTTGTTTTTGATTATATATATATATATATATACACATATATTACATAAGAATTCTGCCTAAGTCATAAGTCCAAGCTGCCTACGTTCGTGTTCCTATCAGTTGGACCTTGTGCCCACACCCAATGATCAAAAGTAACAAGTTGCCCCAACAGTCGAGCGAAGCCAGCGTGTCAAACCCACGTGGTGTCCCCCTCAATATACTACACGCCCCCACTTGATCTGCCCGAACAGCCTGGATTTATTCGCGGATCCAGCTCCCCCCTCCCACGCCACGCCTCCTCATCTCCCCCCTCGTGCGCCTTGTTGTACGTGTCCACCCTTAATATATATTCGACTCTCTCTTTATCTTTTCCTCCATGCCAAACGCAACTGTTGCAGAAAATTTTCGAGAAACTGAATTTTAGCGTTGTAAGGGAGAGAAAATGGTTGGCCGTTTTAGACGCTCTCTTTCGTTCCCTAACAAAATCAATCCCAACCGTCCAGTGACTAAGCCGCCCATCTCTTATCACATCAGGTCCGTCAGTCTTCCATGCAGATCACACCCCCTGGTCTCCCAGCTTAAGGATGAGATCATCGAGCTCAAATCATGGGTTTCCAAGCCGGACACCCGAACTTCGGCTTGGCTGTGCGACGGATTGAGTCGTCTCAAGAACGTCATTGACTACCTCGACGACATTCTTCAGCTCCCTCAGGCACAGGAAACACTACGACAACGTTGTCAATCCCTGTGGGTTGAGAAACTCTTAGAAGATTTTCTTCGATTTGTTGATGTATATGGAATCTTCCGGACGTCGGTTTTGGCTTTGAAAGAGGTGCAATCGGCGGCGCAGGTGGCAATGAGGAAGAGAGACGAGTCGAAGGTTGCTTCGTACGTAAAATCTAGAAAGCAAATGGCCAAGGAAATGGGAAAGCTTGTCTCCACCGTACGGAATGTCAGGGTTCCAGCAAGATCGGAGTCCATATCGGTGGGAGACGCAGAGCTAATGGGTGTAATCGGAGATGTGATTGAGGCGACCGTGACGGTCTCGGTTACGCTTTTTAATGGAATATCGGCGTCGTTTACGTCGAGGAAATCGTCGTGGGTGGGGCTGGGGTTATACAAGAAGACGAAGAAAACCAAGGTAGAGGAGGGTATTGCAGAATTTCAGCAAGTTGGGGTGGAGGGCTTGTGGGGTTTGAGAAAGAAGGCAGAAGAGGAGGTGAGGATGGCATTGAAGAAAATGCAGGATATGGAGGTTTGTATTGGTGATATTGAAAATGGTAGCGAGAGAGTGTTTAGGAGTTTGATCAACGCAAGGGTTTCACTACTCAACGCTCTCACGCAATAACAGTAGATGTAATTGTCATAAATGAAAATTAAATATTAGGATCCATCTTGATGAACAGAGATTGAAATGAATTTAATTGGTGTACAGTTCAAGTTTTCTGTAAATCATTTGATACGTGAGTTGCATGCACTAGATTAATGACCGTGTCTGTTGCTTTATTTTTTTGATCGCTGATGATCAGTATTGGCCTTTTTTAGTTTTCTTCCCTCTCACTTAATAGTGGTACCAGGTCAATGACATTTGCGGCTTATATATCATTTCTCTTTAATTTAAAGGTCCATTGATAAACAGTGAAGAGGATATATTACTTTTAATTTGCTTATTCCGTTATATATCCCTCGTCAAAATGTCCTCCTTTGTACTTATCATTTTTTTTATAGTCATATTGCTCATTATCTATTTTATTATTATTCTCTCGTGATCATCTTATAATATAATATTAATTAAATGATTGTAGACTATTCATCGTTCTTTTTATCAGTCTGTTATCATCTTATCTTTTAATGCCACGTCATAAAAAAAAAAATTAAGAGAATAATAAAAAATAGATTTTTCCTTTATGCTATAATCGTGGTACATGGTCAAATTTCACAGTCCACAAAAATGGAGGGCAAAAATGAATGTTGATCATTCGACAGTGCATTGATCTCTGCCTTTCATTTTTGTTGGCTGTGAAATTTGCTCGTATATCCATCAGTACTCTTGATCTTTATGAGAAGTAAATACATGCATGTCATGATCTATTTTGTTTTAATAATACATGCAGGTCTAATACAGCTTGTTTCACCAGATATAAACTCAACGTCTGATCATCTGTATGGTATCACTATTTGACTTAAAAAGTTATCCGACTTCTACCCAGTTGAACAGTCCTACAAATTATCATGAGTGGGCTGATATTTTTGTAACAAGATCATGATCAGTTTGTATATGTTTTATGTTTAAAACTGTGAGCTGGTTCTACGTAAATTTCCAAAAGCCACCAGGTGGCCTGTACTCAAATTATGGTGTATAATTTTTAGTCATTTTCATATCGAGATATATGATGAAGTGATCAATATGTAAGAATAACAATGGAAGCAAAAGGGAACGAGTGAAAACCAGAAGAAAATGCTCACTGCTCTGATTTCATAAAAGTTCATTATTTTTGTTTACACTGTCCTGCTGCTGCTTTATACTAAAATGGACAGATAGAATGCTAACCAACTAGAGAATATTCGTACTAGCTACAGACTGTACACCTGCAGACCAACTAATTCTAAAATTACATAAATGTACATTACAACTCATCTAGAAGAAGGACAACTTAGTAAATTATGTACAGACTTATTACAAGAGACAAGTTTATTTGATAGAGGGTGTGATTGCATATCAGGATCACTGATCTTGTCATGATCAGCTGCATCCATGTGATCTAATTTCTTGGGAGAGCTGATGCCATATTGCTTTAATACCCCCCACAAGATGGAGAATAGAGATTGACTATTCCCATCTTGGAGAGATGCGAGAAAAGAATACAAGAAGGTAAAGACTTAGTAAAAATGTCAGCAAGCTGTGAGTTGGTATGAACATGAGCAGTCTTGATGCTACCTTCTTGTATTTTATCTCGGATAAGATGACAATCCACTTCAATGTGTTTTGTCCTCTCATGAAAAACTGGATTGGCTGCTATGTGTAGAGCAGCTTGGTTGTCACAAAAAAGTTCAGCTGCATGTGGGTGAGGAATGGAAAGATCAGTGAATAACTGTTGCAACCAAGTGAGTTCAGTAGAAATAGATGCCATTGCACGATATTCTGCCTCAGCTGAAGACCTTGAGACAACTGTTTGTTTCTTGGATCTCCATGAAATGAGAGAATGACCCAAGAAGATACAAAAACCAGTGACTGATTTGCGTGTGTCTGGGCAAGAAGCCTAATCTGAATCACAGTAGCCTCTAAGCTGCAGTGGGGAACTTGAAGAAAGAAGAATGCCTTGACCAGGTGCATTTTTGAGGTATCTCAGTACCTTGTGGGCTGCAGCAAGATGGGAGGTGGAAGGGTGATCCATAAATTGACTTAGGACTTGGATGGGATAACTAATATCAGGTCTGGTTAATGTGAGGTAAAGCAATCTACCAATGAGTTGTCTATAGGAGGTAGGATCAGCTAGAGGTATCCCTGATGACTTGCTCAATTTGTGGTTTTGGTCCATTGGGATCTTTAAAGGTTTACAAGCTAGATTACCTGAGTCAGCAAGAATATCTAGAGTGTATTTCCTTTGACAAAGGTGAATGCCATTGGGTGATCGAGCAACCTCAATGCCAAGGAAGTATCTCAAGGTTCCAAGGTCTTTTATTCTGAAATGTGTGTTCAAGAAGGTTTTGAGACCTGAAATGGATTCAAGAGAATTGCTTGCTACTACAATGTCATCAACATAGACAAGTAGTGCAGTAAAAGTAGTAGGGGTTATGCAAGTAAATAGGCTGTAATCAGCCTTGGATTGAGTGAAACCAAAAGCAACCAAGGAAGTGGAAAATTTATCATACCACTGACGTGAGGCCTGTTTGAGGCCATAAAGACTTTTGTTGAGCTTGTAGACCTGGTCAGGTTGTCCTTTGGTGTAGCCAGGTGGCTTCTTCATGTAGATTTCTTCATTGAGTTCTCCATTGAGAAAGACATTGTTAACATCAAATTGGTGGAGATGCCATCCTTTAATTGCAGCTAAGGCAATAATGGTTCTGACAGTGACAATCTTTACTACAGGTGAAAAAGTTTCATGATAATCCACCCCTTCTTGTTGGGTGAAACCCTTAGCTACTAGTCTTGCTTTCTTCCTCTCAATAGTACCATTGGAGTGGTACTTGGTTTTATAGACAAATTTGCATGCAATGGGGGTTTTGTCAGGGGGTAAATCTGTGAGGGTCCATGTATTGTTGAGCTCTAAAGCTTCAATTTCAGTATCCATTGCCTTAAACCAATCGGGGTCTTTGGCAGCTTGTGTGTAAGTGTGTGGATCATTAGTGGAAGAGATGGTAGCAAAAAATAAAGAAAATTCGGGAGACAAGTTATGATAAGAAATGGAGGAAGCTAAAGGAAAAGAAATACCTGATGGAGCTGATGCCATGTTCACTGATTGAAGGGATGAGATTAAAGTTGCTTGCTGGCAATGGAAGTCCTATAGGTATTGAGGAGCTTTTCTGGTTCGAGTGGATCTTCTAAGAGGAAGAGGAGAGGAAGGTTCTGTTATTGATGGAGTTGAAGGATTGGAGGAAGATGGTATGGAAAAGTCTGTGGGTGTGGATGATGAGGAATCTGTTTCTGATGTAAGTGGCAAAGAGGTGCTGTATGGTGGGGGAGAATGTGAAATAGAAGGAAAAGGAGTTTGAGGAAGGGTGGGAGAAGATGGTATTTGAGAAGATGGAGTAGAGTGATGTTGATGGAAGGAAAATACATGCTCATGAAAAGTAACATCTCGAGAGATGAAAACTGAGTTTGTGTTTAAATCAAGCAGCTTATACCCTTTTACCCTAAAGGGGTAACCAAGAAAGGCACAATGCCTACCTCTAGGATCAAATTTTTGTCTATTTTGAGAAATGGAAGAGGTAAAACAGAGGCAACCCAAGATTCTCATGTGATAATATGTAGGAGGTTTGTTGAAAAGGATCTCAAATGGGGTTTTATTAGAGAGTAAAGGAGTGGGAACTCGATTAATTATGTAAGCTGTTGTGAGAATACAATCATTCCAGTACAAGTGAGGAAGATTAGATTGAATTTTAAGGGCTCGAGCTATGTTCAAAAGGTGTTGGTGCTTCCTTTCTGCAATATCATTTTGTTGAGGGGTTTCCACACAGGTTCTTTGGTGAATTATTCCTTTCTTGTTGAAAAAATCTGTCATGTGAAACTCAAGGCCATTGTCACTTCGAAGTGTTTGAACTTTAGTATGGAATTGGGTTTCAACAAGATTACAAAAGGCTTCAATGCATGGCCTGGTATTTGATTTATCCTTGAGTAAATATATCCAAGTACTCCTAGAGTAATCATCTACAATGGTCAAAAAATATCTTGTTCCATCATAAGCTGTGACTGAGTTAGGTCCCCATATATCACAATGGATTAGTTCAAATATGGCTTTGCTTTTATGGGGAACTAATAGAAAATGGAAGTTTATGATGCTTGGCAAGTGGACACACAAAACAAGGATTGGTATTGGAAATGTCAGAAACATGATTTTTAATAAGAGAGTCTGAAATTACATGTAATCTGGAAAGTGGGGTATGACCCAATCGACAATGCCAAAGATCTGAAACAAGATCAACATTTTTCCAAGTAGCTGAAACAGAGATATTTTTATGTAAACAAGTGGAAAAATGATCTAGGAGAGTTGTTGGTGACACTGGTTCTGCAAGCAAGTGGTAGAGACCATGCTTTATCTCACCCATACCAATCGTGGTCCATGACAAAAGGTCCTGGATAAAACAAAATGGTGAAAGAAAAATAAAACAGCAAGATAGTGAATTGGTTAGCTGTTTTACAGAAATCAAATTGAAATGAAATGAAGGAACACATAACACATTATTTAGTGTTAATGTGTTGTGAACGTGGACAGTACCAATGTGAGTGACAGGTGCAGTGTGAACATTGGGAAGTTTAACTATAAAAGATACTGGAGAGGTAATGGATGAGAAGAAGTGGTACTGCAGATCATGTGATCTGTAGCACCAGTGTCAATGATCCAAGGTGTGTGTGTGGGGGTGAAAGAAGTGAAACAAGAAATAATACCATTCATGGTAGAAGGGTGTGTGCAATTTGCCTTGACAGTGTTGACTGAATGATTGGCAATGGACACTTCTTTTGGTTGTAGTAGAGACAACAGTTGGTGATATTGCTCTTTGGTGAAGGTTAACTTGTGATCTGAGGAATCTTCTAGCTCGACTGATGCCATGTTGGCAAAGGGAAAACGATGTTGCTTGGTCTTATCATGAAGTTTGTGCCCAAGTGGATAGCCATGTAATTTGTAGCACTTTTCTGCTATATGGCCTGTCATATGGCAGTGAGTACAGGTAGGGGCTAAGGCATTACCTGCCTTAAAACAAGTATCAAGAACATGACCCTGGATTTTGCAGTGAGTGCAGAAAAGTATCTCAAGTTTTGGTTGCTGAGGTGTTTTAGAAAAGAATTTAGGGGAAGGGTATGGTTGTTTGACAGCAAGGGCCATTGTGTCGGCTGAAGGAACAGCAGACAGCATGCCATGTTGCATCTCTTGCTGCTAGATCATAGAAAAGATTTTGTTTAAAGGAGGCAAAGGATCCAGGAGCATAATTTGGTCACGGGTTGCTTGGAATGAGTCATTTAACCCCATAAGAAATTGTATCACACAATCCCTTTGGTATCTGTCAAGCAAGATAGTCAACTTGCCACAAATACATCCAGGCATAGGGTCATATATACTAAGTTCATCCCACAGAGTTTTAAGCTTGCCAAAATACACACTAACTGAGTCATTATCTTGTTGCAAACCTGTTAATGCCTTTTTGAGCTGAAAAATTCTATGACCATTCTGTTGAGTAAATCTATCTTTGAGTTCACCCCATATTTGTGTAGCATCATCTACTAAAGCAATGCTGGATTTGAGGGATGGATGGATAGAGTTGTGAAGCCAAGACACAACCAGATCATTGCATCTTTCCCATGCATCATATAGAGGGTCAGTGACAGTTTTTGGTTTTGTCAAAGTTCCATTGATGAATCCCAACTTATTTTTGGCACGAAGAGCTCTACACATAGCTCTTGACCAAGTTGTGTAGTTTTCAATGGTAAGAAGGTCAGGGACCAAGGGAAGGGAGGGGTTATCACCATGATCAAGTCTATATGGGTTGGTGAGGTTATTGAAATCAAGAAAAGGAGAAGGAGTTGATTCAGTAGTCATTTGAAAAAAAAAAATTCTCACTCTGAGGCTATTGATACCATGTAAGAATAACAAGGAAGCAAAATGGAACGAGTGAAAACCAGAAGAAAATGCTCACTGCTCTGATTTCATAAAAGTTCATTATTTTTGTTTACACTGTCCTGCTGCTGCTTTATACTAAAATGGACAGATAGGATGCTAACCAACTAGAGAATATTCGTACTAGCTACAGACTGTACACCTGCAGACTAACTAATTCTAAAATTACATAAATATACATTACAGCTCATCTAGAAGAAGGACAACTTAGTAAATTATGTACAGACTTATTACAAGAGACAAGTTTATTTGATAGAGGGTGTGATTGCATATCAGGATCACTGATCTTGTCATGATCAGCTACATCCATGTGATCTGATTTCTTGAGAGAGTTGATGCCATGTTGCTCTAATTATGGTGTATAATTTTTAGTCATTTTCATATCGAGATATGTGATGAAGTGATCAATATGTATATATATAGCATTCCCCTATTATTCAAACCAAGTTAGAAAAGGAAAAAAAAGAAGAAGGAGAGGAACATCTCTTTTATTTTGGCAACCATGAGTACTCAACTCCAAGGAGATGGCGTCGATCGCAGATGGACGTACGCCAAAGGGGCACTTTCCGGAGTTGGGAGAAAATGTAGTGGGCGCAGCATATAAACATGAACAACACTTACAAATTAGCTGTACATCATCATGTTAATGGTAGAGAAAAGCTAATTAAAGATACTGAGAATACATGATATAATAATCTCATTCACGCCCACGTTACTAAACACATCACTGCTCCAAGGAATACAGCACACATGGTTCATCCGTCGTCGGACATAAAAACTGTGCGTGCATGTGTATATATATATATATATTAATAAAGGAAAATAGTACTTGGTTGTGCTGTGCATGAACCCTACAAATAAATATAATAATTATGAAAGAATGATCATGATTCCTTGGTCATGAACATGACTAGCTTGTTGCTCCAGGTAATGCAGCCTTATGAAGGAATTTAAGAAAGCTTCTGCCTATCATTTGGCCGTTGCTACCTTTATAAATATAGGAGTTCTTGCTGTGCAAAAAGTGGATTCTGTACTTACCGGCATTAACAGCCAATTTTAGCTCAGAGCCTCAGCATGTTTAATTTGCTCTCCCTGGAAAACAAGGAATAAAAGAGGCAGATGAGGTGGTCCCTCGATACCATCTTATGACTATCATGTTCCTGCATGAACTCCAATGTCCATTATTTACGAAATGATTGAACCTTTTCTTCTTTTTTTTGAACAATTATGAAAATAATTGAACTTTCTTATTATTACTGTTGATCAGAAGACGCCCGCCCTCTCCTCCTGGGTTGTATACTGGGCTTGGTCCCGAGGCCTGTTTTGAATTCTAGAAAGAAAAGCATCCGACTGGGCTTTCCAGTCAGCTTTGAGCTGAGCTGAAGGCCTTTTGTTTGGCCTTGCTCAGTAAGGTTAATCTAGCCAGTTTTGGACCAATATTTTTCTTATCAACTTGATCAATTATTTAATTTTGACTTTGTAATATACTAAGTTTAGTATGAGAAGGTCTTGAATGTGACCCTGACCCAATATGGGAGAAGTTCTTATTTTTTTTATAATAATTTAAAAAAACTCTAATTATAATATTAATTACTCTGTTTAGAGTATAGATCATATAAGAAATATATATGGCTTGGAATTTACATAAATCATTTGACTATTCTTATTTTTATCAATATTTCTATCAAATATATTGGGATTTTTGTTGTGGGGTGGTTGTTGATAAGCATCATAATCAGAAGGTTGAAGTGAACAAGTTGGACCACACGGTATAATCCTCAAAGCATCTCAAATAGTGTCACTCTACGACCATATATATAATGAATAATATTATATAAGAGAGACCACCTTTTTGGCACTTCTGCCGACATATTTTCTTATACAATACTTATCAACATAGTTTCAATAATGCTCGTGACACTCATGACTACCACAGTGCTAATTGGTACAATGCATGTCAGCATGTGCGTGCTCCCAAATGTTCTTTTTGTACTCATCTCTTGTGGCAAAGCCAAGCGAATCTGGGGTTTGCCACATGATCGATTGAACATTAGTTTTGAATCTGGTTGTTGGCTTTGAGTAGATCCAGTATTCACGGCCATATTGTGGAGCCTAAATCATGATATTTGAGGTAAACTTCCGGTTTCATGAAACAACATAATCATTCATTTTTCATGATTGTCCTGCAGAAATTCAAAAACTTCAAAAATCGCCTCCACTCCTGCTGAGTCCAGACAAAACTTTAACAACTTTACCCAGTCAATCAGTACCCGCAAAAGGTGTTTACCTGATGCAACAGAGGCCACGGAGACTACTGGTAAAATAACACACGCAAAGCAATTAACCGGGCCCGTGTTTAAAGCTTTGCAAGGACGGTTTTGGGCTTCTCTCATTGGTTCCACCTTTTACAGTATATCTTTCTTCCAACCAATGATTCTAGATTTCCATTTCTATTCTACAGGTGCAGTGCTTTGGGCTGGTTCAGGCCGTTTAAAGCAAAGCGCGTCAGCAGTAACTTCAAAATCTTCACTTCCTAGCACCACAGGTGGGGGACCGTTCGTTGCCCCGTCTTTATCTCTATCCGTAGGAGAAAAGGCAAAAATTATTGAATAACGCTCGTTAGCCCATCTTTTTTACCTCTCATAATAAAAAAAAATATTTTAATTATAAAAAAAATTACATAAAATTAAACTCGTAAATTGATATAATTTAATAGAATAAGATTATAAAGTTACTTTTATTCTAAAGTAAATCTCACAGATTTAATGATGTCACACCATTTTATAAATTTACTATGTATAATTTTTTTTTATCTAAAATAATTCTCATAAATAAATTACTACTAATATATTTGAGGGGACAAATTAATGGCGCTGGCTGAGTAGCACCACTCAGAATTATTTGACATAACCGAGAGTTTTGAGGCATACATCATACAGCCACTTTACTATTGCACTAAATAATGTGGTAAAAACAAGGGGAAATCCAAAAATATACAGCTTTTTCTAGGAATTGTGGTATGCCTAGGCTCTAGCAGAAGAGGACCATGCCCCATACCCGCTGTTTTTTCTGCACTCAGCCTGCCCACTCCCCAAAAACAACCACACAACTAAAGAGCAAGTAGTAGTACAGACAAGGATATGTTGAGTTGTAATTCCACCCAAAACTCTCCTTTTGAGGTAACATCGGATTCAAATCCACATCATTGACGTGGATCTTTGCTCAATCTTTCTTGCATTGTCAAAGCAAAACCTTTATAGAATAGCTTCTTCTCCCCACAAGAGTTGTTGTTGTTTTACCCCTAAACATAATGGGTCTATTTGCTTAAAGAGATGAACATTATTGAGATGCTATTTGACTTTATAAATATCGTTTTTGGCATGTACTGAAATCAATGGATATAATGCTATCAATCGACAATAATAAAGCTTAAAACTTTATCCCATCATCGTCCTCGATCGCTTTTGGCAACCATGTTTTACCGTTGGCTTGTCAAGTTCTCAATTAGACTGTTAATATCAGATGTGGAGCGTTTCAATTATGCCTCAATCACATTTTTGAATCATGACTAATGTCATTTTTGTTTTGTATTTAATTTTCTCCTCTCGGCAACGTAGCATAGCCCGGCATGGTGGCGGTACCATGTGTGTCCTATTGGTTTCCGGCACAAAGATTTAAGAGGCACAGTGTTCTCTTATTATTCAAGAATAATAATTATAATCACAGTACATATGAAGATAATACGACGTATTTTTTGAAAATTTAAAGTTATTCTAGATAGTTGTCAATTAAATTAGTCTCTTCACTTCATGCAAAATATTTTGAATTCAAATAATTTTAATAGTAACCCTCAAGCTTCCTCTTTTTCAATGTCTTTCTTCATTAAAAGTGAAAATTATCAATAAAATTTAAGCAATGGTTGTTAATAAAATAAAAACTGTTACAGACACGAAGAAATTACACAAAATAAATCTATAAACTAATATGGCTTTATAAAATTTATTGGATTTACTTTATAATAAGAATAACTTTACAATATAATATATCATATCAAGCAATATCAGATTGTAGGTTTACTTTTTTATAATTCTTTTGTGGCTAAAATATTAATAAAATTAAGATAATAGACACTTTTGAAAAAATAACAAAAATTTATTTTTAATATTGCAAAAGTCACCCCAATCTTTAAAGAAAAAAGAGAGGATAAAACTGATATGACATTTTTTTAATCCCTATTAAGAAAAGAGGGAGAGAAAACAAATTGAGTTCTTCTAATAGTAAGCCGATGTGTAATGTATATTCTCTATGTTGTTGGCAGGACAAGACTTGATTTATAAGATATTTAAATTTTAAATATTTTTCTTACAAATCAATTATTGTTATGTCAACGGCATGGAAGGTGTGTGTGCACACCAACTTTTAAATAAAATTTTTCAAAGGAAAGAAAAGATAAGAAATAATTTTCATACGAAATTATAACATGAATAAAAGAAAGAAATGCTAAAAGTATGAATATAATTATAAAAATAAAAATTAATTAAAAAAATAACACAACTCGAAAAAACTTTTTTTAAAATTAATTTTTCATACAAAATTTCATATATCTAGAAAATATGTTAAATAAATGAAGGAGTGCTACTAATGCTAAAAAAAGAAAGGAAAATGAAAACCATAAAGACGTTAATGCAAAAATAAGCCAATCCCGCCAGTCTATTCCTCACAGTTCAAACTTTAAAAAGTAGAAACATATCCTGAGTTGTCTCTCCGCTCTGGAATCTCACAAACACGCAGCGTGAAATAAATGTGGCAAATAATATCCGACAATTTAAAACTACATGTTATCGTATAATATGGTATGTATTCTCAGCTTTCCCTGTTCTCCTCTTCTCTTCTGCTCTTCATATTCAGACCGTTATATATGCAAGACACGAATCCTGGAATATCTCCCATGTACCTCATAAAACCCTGGGGTTTCAAATACTTTTCTCACTCACTCCGCTGAACTGCACGTGCCACTCATGGGCTGCGGCGCCTCCAAGCTCGACGACCTACCGGCGGTGGCTTTATGCCGTGACCGCTGCAATTTCCTTGAGGAAGCATTACGCCTGAGCTACTCCCTCGCCGATGCCCACGTTGCGTACTTGCAGTCCCTTAGCACTCTCGGCCCCACTCTCCACCGTTTCTTTACTCAGATCACTGAGCATTCCGATTCTGATCCGGTTCCTCAACCTTCAAAATCTTCTACGCCTCATTGTATTTCCCTCTCCAGTTCGAAATCAGATTCGAAAGCAAATTCTCACCTCGAATTCCGTTCTGATTCCGAAGCGGATGACGCAGAGAAAGAAATAGACTACTTTAGCCGAATACACCACGACTTCCTGAGTAATCACCAAAGCTTAGCTCCTTCGCCGCCGCCTGCGAGCAACTCGGCTTGGGATTTCTTGAATTTCTTCGACGCGTATGACCGATACGAACCGCTGTTCAATCACAAAGAGGAAGTCCCCGATTTCGAGCCCGAGCCGGTGAAGACGAAAACCGAGGAACACATAAAATCCAACGACGATGTGCCGAATCTGTCGGCCGAGAACAAAGTTGAAGTTGTTTCGGAGAAAGATCGGCCTGAGACTCCAACCGCCACACGCGGTGTCTCCGAAGCAATGAGAGAAATTCAGGTTCTGTTTGATAAAGCTTCAGATTCAGGCAACGAAGTTTTGAAGTTGCTAGATGTCGGAATATTCCATTATCATCATAAAGTTGCCGTTAATCAAGGTATTTCTGTTCCTTTCTTAAATTTACCGAGTTTTTTTGGAAGTACCTGTCTCATAAGATATGAGTTTGGTGGCTCTTTGTGAAGTAGCTTCATGCAAGGTTTTGCACGCGATAACTCCGTCTTTGCCACGAAGAAGCGTGGAGAAATTCTCACCGTTGATTAAGAAGAATATTAGTTCCGATAATCGAGATATGGGCTTGAGTTCTGAGAATATTTCTTCTGTTTTGGAGAAGCTGTGCATGTGGGAGGAGAAGCTGTATACTGAAGTCAAGGTATGCAATTGATTGCCCAAAAAGCCTAAAAGAAATAGTCAACTTCAAATTCGATCTGAATTATCTATGCAATGAAAAATGAGAGAGGCTACTTTGGTACTATCTCATTCGTGCCAATAATCGTGGATACCAATTACTGCTTGGCTACGTACTACCTTTTTTTCTCAATTGATATTACCTTTTCAACCTAGTTTGGCTGTATGCGGCCGCGGATGTGTGTGTGTGGGTATATTTATATATTTAAATAGGCATATAGCAAGTCAGCCAAAAGATGTTCTACGTTCTATGTTCTATGTTCCGAGAGATGCTTCCTATGATGACAAACGTGCAACTTATATGGCTTGTCTGCCTTTCAGATGATCATATGGATGTATCTTGAGTTGGAGTGAGATTCACTCTGTGTGATATTATCTGTCATTTTGATCTCATGTTAAAATTCCTACCCCAACTCATTTCTTTGTGATTAACAATGCTGCTTATGTTATTGAATGAAGGCCAAATCATGGCAAGGGGTACAGATGGTTTTGCAGTACTAGAGATGATTATTATTGGTCGTGGAATACATGAAGGTGCTCATTATCTTAGAGGTTTCTAAATATTATGGTTATTCACTTTTTATTAAATAATAATTAGTCACAGTTTGTTTGCCGCATTCAATGATGTGCAAACAGGATAGTTTTTATTTTATTTTATTTTAAGGTATGCAAACAGGATAATAGTTCTGCATTTAAAATTCTGAGAACTATATGATCATAAATTGGTACACTTAAGAGGCCATTACCTGTAAATGTTAGAAAGAACCAATTGTGGTGGTATTCCCTATCACCAACCCCAATTATATTAATTGTCCTGCATGGTATAACTAACTATTCTTATTATCTTCCCTGGAAAAGCTTTTGATATTGCATTGTTGAAGACAACATTTTCATGGGGCATTCAGATTAATCCTCTTTCTTGGTACTTTCTTGGTAAAAAGGAAGAATAGAAAAAAATTGTAAAGCCATCCTATTGAATTCAGAGACGAGTTATGACTATGATAACTGAAGATTAAGCGTTGTAGTGACTTTGTTATGTTCATTGACCTTCCAGATTTTGTGAACTATTCAAGGATTTATTTATTTTTTTCATTCAATTGGTAATTTCCTACAGAAATATGATATGCTTGAATATGTTTCCCATCTGTTCCTACTCCGGTGATTTTATGCCTGCCATCGTGCCTCCTTTGTGTATGAGTGGATAAGTCACTAATTGTAAGTGAAGATGTATTTGTTATTTTGCAGGCTCTGGAAAAATTTCGTGCAATTCATGATAAGAAGTGCAGGGAGCTGAAACTGTTGAATAAAAAGAGTGCTGAAGCTTCTAAAGTTGACTCAGTTCAATATTTGATCAGGAGTTTATCTACCAATATGAGAATTTCAATTCAGGTTATTGATAGGACAGCAATTACAATAAACAAGATGAGGGATGAAGAGTTGTTGCAGCAGATCAATAAATTAATTCTTGTGTACGTGATCTTTCCAATTTCGCATGAGAATGTTTTTTAAATACCTCTGTAACTTTGTTTCCTGTGTTTGCACCGCATGTGATTCAGTGATAGTGGTGATTATCTGCACAATATGGCTTGACTTTACCATTTGGTTAAGTTTTCTAGCTAATGATAGTTTTTGTGTAATAATTTTATCTCTGGTGTCTAATTCCCATCTAACTGTTATTTCAGGTTGGTTGGTATGTGGAAAGCCATGCTAGATTGTCACAGGTGTCAGTGCGAAGCAGTTGGAGGTAGCAAAATTCTAGATTACATTAAATCCAACGGGAAGTTTAATTATGCTGATCTTGAAGCTGCCATGGAACTCAAATTTGAGCTTCAAAACTGGAACCTTTGCTTCTTTAATTGGATTGACATCCAAAAGGCCCATACCAAGGCCTTAAATGGTTGGCTTTTGAGATGTGTGCATTATGAACCTGAAGAAACACTTAATGGTACAGTGCCATTCTCCCCTGCTAAGATTGGTGCACCACCTGTGTTTGTGATATGTAACCGGTGGTCACAAGCCATGGATCGAGTCTCAGAGAAGGAAGTGATTGAAGCTATGCAGGGATTTTTCATGACCTTAAATCAACTTTTGGAACCTCATATTGCAGACATGCAGCGAAGGTCAGCTGCAGACAAGGGTGTGGAGAGAAAACTTAAAATCTTGGACAGGGAGGAGCAAAGGATACAAAAGATGGCGCAGGCTCGAGAAAAAAAGATGGATCATGTCCTGCCTAGGCGTGAGATTGTGAATTCTAGCAGTCTGTTATCAGGTCTGAAAACGATTTTTGGGGCCATGGAGAGGTTTACAGCCAATTCTGTGGAAGCTTACGAGGAGCTTTGCCAACGCATTCAAGAAGATGGGCATGTCTGAGAGTGAGAGTGTTGTCTCGGTCCGTATATTTTTACAGATAAGATGATAGGTGATCATTCTTTCTTATGCATATCCATGGTATATCATGCTTTATTCCAGGTTAATATATCTTCCTCTAGAGGAAATTTGTGTTACATTATGGGTAATGGATCCTGATTTTGTTCAGTGTTATCAATTGGTTTGGTGGGGAACTTTCTTGTGCTGGTCATTTACATTTCTAAGTCAATGAGGCTTGATTCTATTTCCTTTTCATTCCTTAACTTTAAGAGTGCGAATATTTGACTTCCAATCAATATCTTTGTATCTTCAGCCGTGGGGTAGAGCTGCCAAAGCTGCTGAGAAAGAGAGAAGTAAGTCATACATCCAATAAAATGGCATAATATAATTAGTTACTGATTGTAAAAGGAATGAGTGGTTTGATAATGTTTGACAATGACCTCGAGACTTTGGTGTGAATGGGGGGGCATATAATGTAAGCCAACCCGAGTAGGGGCTGTTGGGGCATATGGTTGCTGGATCTTGACCTTTCCCATTTTATACGTACTTATCTTAAGTGGAGAAACCAAATTGGGATATGCTTAAATACGCACGCACACACGCCAAATGGGACTTTAGTGGCTGAGAAACAACAAATGGGAGTTTGGCGACATTAAAGTTTGTAATCTCAGCCAGTCAGCATGACTCTTAAAAGAAAAGATGAGGGTTGTCTATGTCAGCGAGTCTGCCGAATCTGAATTAGAAATCCCTTCTCCTTGGTGCAAACCTGGTTTTGCATTCAAATTGCGCCAATTGGTAGTTACATTAATACTGGCATGAGAGATCCTGTGTACACAGACCCTGTGTCTTTAACGGTAATCTTCTTAATGAAAACTGATGTGTAATTTTTAAATATTTAAATAGAAAATCATTTAAAATATTCTACAGTCCGATGGAGATGATCTAATAAAAAATTAAAAAAAATTTAAAGACGCGTTAAGTTGTTAACTAGATTTGGATTGAGGTTAGAGATCCTGTCACTTTCGTTGAAGAGGATGTTTAATCGTCGGTTTGATGACAATCCACTTCTTCAAACTAGATGTGAAAACGTAAGGGAAAAAACATAAACACAGAGAGAGAGATCAGGGTCAATGGACAGCTGTACGTCACGAGGAAGCTCGAGTTTCGTTTACTACAAGTTTCAATATTCTCAAACTTCATATACTATGGACTCTAGCCACGGATTCGGACTGCTCCCAAATGTTTCTTTTGGAAAGATACTCATCCTAATTTTTTTTTACTGACTAAGAAATTAGATCATTATTATCTCATTAAATAAAAGTTTGCACTGAATTTAAAGATTAAAATAAAATTTTAATAAACAAAAAAAAAAGGAGTGACACGTGTTTTTGAGATATGAACATCAATATTTAATTACTAAATTAAATTCTAAAAAACTGTTATAATATTCAATATTTTTAAATTAGGTTTATTTATTTATTTGGAAGCTTACACAGTCTTTATTAAATGCAGAATACCTGATTCGACAGAAAACGTAGGAAATAGTGTCGGGAACTCGAATTTGTTTGTCTGAATAGAAAATGAGCATTTTCTCGTTCAACTCGTGCTGCACACGTACCGCGTCACACAAGCCGCCGACAAGCCCGCGGTCTTTTGTTTTGGATTTACCATGCTATTTGTTTGTTTTTTTTTTTTTTTTTCCTCCTCCTTTTATTCTTTTTTCTTTTAACTCAAAAGTGGGCAGACATTAGAGTGGTGTACATTTTATCTTTACATAAAATAAAAGAACAAGACATATGGAAAGTCCACTACGGTGTGAAAAACACTTGAATCTTGGAAAATAAATCATTTTGTTTCTACATATAAAATATTTGTGCTTATCCATATTTGTATACATGTCTTTTTATATATATATATATAAATAATTTTTGGGTTCTCATGTGATATTCTACGTTTAAAAAGCAAATGAATGACTTGTTTGTTTGTGAAAAATAACAACCAAATAAATAAATTATGTTTAAAATAAAAAATTGTGGAAATTAAGGGAACTAATATTAGAAGATAGTAAAAATCATGAAGATAATGATGCATGTGAGCTGACGATTTCACTTTATAGAACTTAATAAAAAGAAGCGCTATTTATTATTATTTAATAAATATTAATTTTAATATTTTTATTTATCTGCTAATCATAAAATGTTTTGCTAATAATATAGTTAAAATATAAATATATATTTTTTAATATATAGTAATTTTTGAGTTAGAAAAGAAAAATAGAGACATTCTACGAAAAGAGGGCAAGGACGAAAAAACCGCGAAATGGAAGAGGAGACGAGATTGGAAGACCAAAGTACCCTCGACGATACAAAAAGGGACCGTTCAAGCAGAGAGGGAGACACAGGAGGTTTTGTCAGTGCAGCTAAAGGAAGAGAGAACACGCAAATGACAAGAAATTGAAAGCTGCACCTCCCCTTCTTCGCTCCTTAGATCTCTTCTTTCAAGTGATACACGCACGGGTGGGTGCCTGGGTTAACACTTAGCAAAGGAATCTCTCTCTCTCCCTCTCTCTCTCTCTCTGTGTTATTGTTTTTGGCTAATAGCGAGGTGGAGTTGTTGAGGGACTGAGTCAACAGACCGAGATATGGGCTGTTGCGAGTCCACCTTCTCGAAAGGTCCCCGTACGGAAGATAACAAGTACCACCGCCGTAACCACAATCAACACCACAGCCACAGCAACTACCACAACCTCCCTTCCGCTATTCCCCCACCCAACGGAACCGACTCTGGCGCTTCCGGAGCCATCGCCACCGGTTATGTAGGCGTGCCGGGATTCTCGGAGTTCTCTCTGGCCGACCTGAGAGCGGCCACCAATAACTTCAGCTCCGACCACATCGTCTCCGAGAGCGGGGAGAAGGCTCCCAATGTCGTCTACAAGGGCCGCCTCCAGAGCCAGAACCAGAACCATCGCCGTTGGATCGCCGTCAAGAAGTTCACCAAGCTCGCTTGGCCTGACCCCAAGCAGTTCGCCGTAGTTACTCCTTTCCTTTATTGTCTTACCTTTCCCGTTGTACCGTTTTGCTCCTCGTTTTTTTTCTTCTTAGGGTTTGCAATTTTGGAGGGTTTTGTTTCATTACTGTTGCGTATTTACTATTGATTTAATTTTAATTCTAGGAGGAAGCTTTTGGTGTTGGGAAGCTAAGGCACAAAAGGCTTGCGAATCTAATTGGGTATTGCTGCGATGGCGATGAGAGGCTCCTTGTTGCGGAGTACATGCCCAACGATACCCTAGCCAAACATCTATTCCACTGTACGTTCCTGTAATTTTTTGGCTTCTAATTTGGCGAACTAATTATTCCCGTGAATAAATAAATTATGGAATTGTTTCTACTTGAATTCTTAGGCATAGTTGTTCTGTTAATATTAACTAGTTTTGGACTGTCTGGTGGTTATTAGTATGATGAAATCGAAAGGACCAGCCTTTCAAGTGGGTTTTGATTTCCGTTGCCTTTGAAAAAAAAATTGCTTCCGTAAAGCGAGTTGCGTTATTGCCTATACTTGAAGCTGCGGATATAATAGTAGTTATTTGAAAAAATCTATTTTTAAGCTGGTGTGTAGAGCATACTTAGTAAGATGTTTACATGGCATACTTAAAAAAAAAAAAGAAAAAGAAAAAAAAAAAAGATGCTTACATGGCATAATTTGATTTAGAAGAGAATTTTTGAAATTTGATTCTTATAAATCAAATCTTACCATTTAAATGATGGGTACTGCTTGAGAATAGAAAAACTCATAAATATATGCATGTGGATGTTTGCATATCTATATCTATCTGAAAAATATTTAAGAAATTCAAATTGATGAAAAACCCTTAAAACTGTGTAATGGACAAGGTCGTGCTCTTATGACTTCTTACTTGTGGTCATAATTTGAGTCTCACTCTATATTACCGGTCTGTTCACTGAAACTTCTTTATCTTAATAATTCCTTCATTATTGAGTTGCCCGAATTTTGATGCTTCATTTGTCACTTGATTGGCAGGGGAGAATCAGACCATTGAGTGGGCCATGCGATTAAGGGTTGCTTTGTACATTTCTGAGGCATTAGATTATTGTGGTACCCAAGGCCGCCCATTATATCATGACTTGAATGCATACAGGGTTCTCTTTGACGAGGTGCAGTAGCAAATTTACTCTTGTTTCTGGCATCTATGGCATTTTCTCTCGAGTTAAAGCAGTACTGTTGTGGATGGTATTGGCAGAATGGTGATCCTCGGCTTTCATGTTTTGGCTTGATGAAAAACAGTATGGATGGAAAAAGTTACAGCACAAATCTTGCTTATACACCTCCAGAGTATCTGAGAAATGGTAGTTTCTAAGCTTTGGTCTCATTATCTATGTTACTTGGTGATATCTTCCACACTAAATCCTGAGATCTTGTTATCTTTATTGTTCTCTGATACATAAAACCAGCTAGAACATCCTCATGCTTGCATAATCTTTTGTTTTGTGATGATTACTGCTAGTTTTTCTTTTAATATCAATGAATGACTTCCAAAGGATACTATTAATGTTTAGTTGTCATTGTCTTCTTGGTCTACTGAAACAAAGAGACCCTATAGCATCATCAAGAAACCTTGTAGAATATTTTAGAAAGTTACAGAGAATCTCCGCTTGCACAGATATGGCAGAGTTAAGCTGCACCTTCAGATAAAAGTATAAATTAGTTGATTACATTCAAGAGGGGGGGTTTGGAGCAGATCTATATAGGCAAGCTAGTAAAAAGGACCATATATAGAGATCAAGTAAGAGAGTTTCCAAGCTCATAAAATCTCAGAAGATTCAGCTCTTTTATGACATGATGATTCACTAGATCCACCCAGTGTTACAGATTTAACAGTAATTAAAATTGCTTAACATGAAAGTGAATTTCAATTTCTTTTATCAATCTCAATTTGCTTCTCACCTTAACCTTTGTAGGCATATAGGTACAGCTAGAATTTTAGCATGTGTCTTTTTTTTTTTTTTAATATAGAAGGCATTGATTTGTCTTCCTACAATTTCTTGTTTAAATATTGCAATTGTGAGAAGATTGGAAACAAGGGCCTTGGTCTTTGGGGTATGCTCCCCTCAAGACTTAGGTTTGAACCCTTAGGGGAGGTTTGGATAGTGAGTTAAGTTGAAATGAGAGTTGAAAGTCAAATAAAATATTGTTAGAAAATAATTCTTTTATATAATTTTTGTTTTGGAATTTGAAAATGTTGAATTGTTTATTATATTTTGTTTGAAAGTTTGGGAAAGTTGTAATGATCAGATGAGATGAAATGGGTTGAGATGGTTCTTGAATCCAAACAAGGCCTTAGGTGCAAAAAATGTTTAGGAGCCATGTCCCCAACTTCCTATTGGTGAAAAGTCAATGATTTACTTGATCCATGTGATGTGGGTGCGTTTGACAGGTTTGGGGTTGAACCGAGCAAAAGACATGTTGCGTTTCCAAACAAGGCCTTGGGTGCAAAAAATGTTTAGGAGCCATGTCCCTAACTTCCTATTGGTGAAAAGTCAATGATTTACTTGATCCATGTGATGTGGGTGCGTTTTACAGGTTTGGGGTTGAACCGAGCAAAAGACATGTTGCATTTGCATGGTCTCCGGGATTCCTCATTTAAAAAAAAAAAATTAGGAAAGATAACTTGAGCTGAGGTTGGTATATGAATATCGTGTGAAACTTACAATCTAAGCGACCACAGAGGTGTTGCTTGCCTTGAAATATTTTGGATTATCATATATGTACTATTTAGTTTTGTAGGGTTTGAAAGAGTTGCGATGCTTAACTGCTTTGTAGATGTTATCAATTTTTTTTTTTGCAAGGTGTTTATATAGTGTTAAAATTGTTATTATTGGAATGTATGACACTACTTTTCAAGTAATGCTTCCTAAATGGAATACGTATATGTTATAGGAAGAGTGACTCCAGAAAGCGTTATCTTCAGCTTTGGGACTGTCCTTTTGGATCTTCTCAGTGGAAAGCACATCCCCCCGGGTCACGTAAGTATTTTACAATTTTGGATAGTGGATCTATCACTAATAGGTGTAGTGTAGTGGTTCTGCCGATTCAGCTGTCCAATTTGAGGGCAGCGAAGTCCACAATGGAATTCCTCTTTAATAAGAAAGAGAAGAAAACAAGTACTCATTTTAAGGAACTTATTCTACAATATTGGAAATTTGTAGTTGGGAAGCTGCATGCTTTCTCTATAGGCTTGTAGGATTTGTGTTGAGCATGACAGTATACTTTTGCTACTATTATTGAGCTGTGACTTAGCAATTATCTGTCATAAAATGGAAATACTGGATAATATCCTTTTTCATCTTTTTTTCTTGAGTGTGGCCTTTCTAATACATTGTCTTTCTGGCTGTATTTGTGTTACATTTTTAGCTTCCAAAGAAGTCTGTTATGATTTATGTTGAAGAAGGCTTATGTCAGATAGCAGATTTCTCGTTATGTAATCCTATCCAAGAATTTGGAGAAATAACACCCCTGATAGTCACACCACTGATTTGTTACCTGCTAGTGTCAAGGAAGATCTTTACACGGTCGTTTGAAATTTAACGGTTCTTTCTATTTGAAATTATTTTGGCATTGATTTTAATGAATATGTTTCTATTATGTATGCAGGCTCTTGATATGATACGGGGCAAAAACATTCTTCTTCTCATGGATTCACATTTGGAGGGTAACTTTTCAACTGAGGAGGCAACGGTGGTTTTTGATATTGCCTCACAATGCTTGCAGTATGAACCTAGGGAACGGCCGAATACCAAAGACCTTGTTGCAACACTTGCCCCCCTACAAAATAAACCCGATGTAAAATCTGCTTTCATTGCTGTCTAGCTTTCTAATGCATGCATTAAGCTTTTATCATAAGTTTTCTTTTTTAACATGACCTTCAAATTTCTTCTTAAATGCTGTGGAAGCACAAGATCACTGCCTGTCATGCTATCACCATGCCCAATTATCCATTGTGCCGCTGGTTAAGTCTGTTTTGCCGATTTATTCTTGGTTAGAGCTTTTTTTGTTTAGAGAGGACTAAGCCCGATAATTTTATTAAAAGGATCTTTACTTATGGCAGAGCAAATAGTGTGGATACATCTCACTTACATCAAACATTCAGTTGCGTGCTAGCAAAATTTTTAGTTGTGGTTTTCTTGATGGTGATGAGTGCAGGAAAGAATTGATGGTTGCTTGTCTCGTTTTGATAATGGATTTTATTGCATTCCTGATTGTGTACTAAAATCAACTTCCAGATATTTTTGTGGATGGATCCGTCCATAATAAAACAGTTTTGTGAACTTAAAATCTTATCTCAGGATGTGAGTTCTCTGCTTGTAGGTTCCATCTTATGTGATGCTGGGAATCCCAAGGCACGAGGATGCACCTCCTACGCCACAACACCCCCTTTCTCCAATGGGTGATGCCTGTTCAAGGATGGACCTCACAGCTATCCATCAGATCTTGGTCATGACACACTACAAAGATGATGAAGGGTCCAATGAGGTAACTGAATGGTACAAGTTGCAAGCGTGCATAACTTTCATCTACTCTCATACTAACATCTCTTTCTTGATGTCGATTTGTTTAGTTGTCTTTCCAAGAATGGACCCAGCAAATGAGAGATATGCTGGAGGCAAGAAAGCGTGGGGACTTGGCATTTCGTGACAGAGATTTCAGATCCGCAATAGACTCTTATTCTCAGGTATGTCAATTGCAGTATTGAGATAAATAGCTCTGATAAATAAACTTCGTTTCATACCATTATGTGGTAGGCCATCCATACTTCCCTGTTATTTACTTGTACAAAAAGCAATGGAACTTTATTTAATAGTATCCCAGATTCCCATGTTATGATGTTAACATGGGAGGGATATTTTATCTGTAGAATTTTAAGAAAATGTGAAACTTGATTGATACGGAGAACAGCATACGTCCGCAGAGCTTACATAAATGTGCTCCCCACCCCCTCCTGCCCTATTCTCTTCTTCTCCCTCGTACAAGCTAATGCCATTGATCCATTAGGGCCATTGATCCATTAGGGGGAAAGAAATAGAAAAGACATCCAGATTTCAAATTGTAAAGAAAAAAACAATGAGAAGAGATAGAAAAGAAAAGGTGAGAAATACTGTGTTTTGGTTAATTTTATATTCGTTGTATGTGCAGTTCATAGACGTCGGAACCATGGTTTCTCCAACGGTGTATGCGCGACGAAGTCTTTGCCATCTGATGTGTGATCAACCAGATGCCGCCCTCCGAGATGCAATGCAAGCACAATGTGTCTACCCCGATTGGTCGACAGCCTTCTACATGCAGGCAGTTGCACTTGCCAAGCTGGATATGCACAAGGATGCAGCTGATATGTTGAATGAGGCGGCAACGCTCGAAGAAAAAAGGCAACGTGGTGGAAGAGGGTCTTGAGAATCAATGCGGAATTTATTCTTTCATATATTTGGTTTTCAATTAATTGTCGTTGTAACCAACATGTGATGTTTGTGTAATGAAAATTGGGAATGTGGTTTCTGTTTAAAAGTGTAAGATAGAGAGCGATGGATAGAGAGAGGAACTTGATTTCTGCTGTCAATTGTTTTCCCTTTTTTTTTTTTTTGAATTTACTGAAATAATTAATTGGTTCCTAACTTGTATATGCGTATATGAAATTTATAACACCAAGATTTTGACGCTTGAGCGGTGGGATCAAGCAACGTATAGTTCAGCTTTCCCATCAATGAAAAGACTCATGAACTCCTCCCCGTCAACAGTTTCTTTCTCGATGAGTAGCTGAGCAAGCTTGTGAAGTATGTCAATGTGGGTGGTCATGATATGTTTGGCCCTGGAATATGCCGTCTCTACCAGTTCCCTAACCTCTGCATCCACTACATCAGCTGTTGCCATCGAGTAATCTTTCTGGGATGACATCTGCATTCATGATATGAAAATATATCATCAGGCATTATTACAACTTTGGCAGCATTTCCCAAGTACAAATTACAAACACAATCCATACCTGTTGACCCAAGAAGGGATTTCCACCAGGTCCGCCAATGGCAACTTGTCCTATCTTTTTACTGAACCCAAATCTCTCAACCATCTGCCTTGCCACCCGCGATACTTGCATGAAGTCATTTGATGCTCCTGTAGTTACATTTTCCTGGCCAAAAATTACCTCTTCGGCAACTCTGCAATTAAAAACAAGGAAGAGATGAAAGTTGTTCAACAAAATGGGATGGTCGTAGACTCGTAGCCAAATACTCAACTAGTACACTAAATAGAGGGGGAAAACATACTACAAATCCAAGCACTTCTTAACTATAGCAGAATTAGACCCAGAACGGCTCTAATGGTACTTGAATATAAAACAACGATAAAAAGAGAAAAAAGAAAAAAGCAAGATATGTTCTGCATTTCTGGAAATAAGTTCATGCAACTAACCTTCCACCCAGGGCAACAGCCATCTGATTCTCCAGGTAGCTTCTACTATAAAGTCCAGACTCCAGCCTCTCTTCACTTGGAGCAAAAAAGGTAAGGCCACCAGCTTGGCCCCGAGGAATGATTGATATCTTGGCTACAGGATCATATTCAGGCATTAATGCACCAACTAGAGCATGCCCGGCTTCTGCAAGGTTTTTTGAGCGTATACATTGTTAGCCACCAAAAATCAAAGATTACAAAGCTAGACAGAGCTGGAAACATCCTTATCTATAGACATACCATGATAAGCCACTAGTTTCTTCTTCTCTTCTGACACTACAGCATTTTTCTTCTCTGGTCCAGCAATAATTCTCTCCAGCGCATCAGATATCTCATCTTTGCTGATTTCCTTGAGGTCACGCCTGGCTGCAAGAATAGCTGCTTCGTTCATCAGATTCTGCAAATCAGCCCCTGTAAAACCTGGGGTTCTTCTCGCTATCTTCTCAAAGTCCACATCCTTTGCGAGAGCCTTCCCTCTCGAGTGTACCTATCATACATGCAGGGTTCTAGTTTAAAAAATGGATTCGGTTCAACTCAATGATTGGAAAACTTCCCATTAAGCTTCTCAGTCTTGGACAACGGCAGTTGAATGAACCAAATTATACAATTATATTCCTAGATGAGGATTGGCCCTAGTAATATGTTGTAGAGCAGTGGAGTTTTCCCCCCTTTTTTAAGTGGGCACAGAAGGCCAACATGCCGTTAACCTAGATTTTATTTTTGAATATCAACATCTACTCGGATATCATTTATTTTATAAATATCAACATGAATTTATATTATTTTTGAATTGTATAACCTAGATTTAGACCTTGGACATCTTATTTACAGATAATACAGAAATGTGTTCAACTAATTGTGCAGGGTTGTTATGTATAGAGCTAATAATTACCTGAAGGATCTTTACTCTACCAGCAACATCAGGCCTGTCCACAGTGACCTGCCTGTCAAACCTGCCCGGCCTCAACAGCGCTGAGTCAAGTACGTCAGGCCGGTTTGTAGCCGCCAACACAATCACCCCCGAATTACCTGAAAACCCATCCATCTCCGTCAAGAGCTGGTTGATAGTTTGCTCCCTCTCATCATTCCCACCTCCAAGCCCCGCCCCTCTCTGCCTCCCCACCGCATCAATCTCATCGATGAACACAATGCACGGCGCTTTCGACTTGGCTTTCTCGAACAAGTCCCTCACTCTCGAAGCCCCAACTCCCACAAACAATTCCACAAACTCCGAAGCGGCACACGAGAAGAATGGCACGCCTGCCTCGCCGGAGACTGCTCTTGCCAATAGGGTCTTCCCGGTACCAGGGGGTCCCACTAGCAAGCACCCTTTAGGGATTTTAGCTCCCAGGGCAGTATACTTATCTGGGTTTTTCAAGAAATCAACGACTTCTTGCAATTCAAGCTTCGCTTGATCAGCTCCTGCTACATCGGCGAATGTAACGCCGGTTTCGGGGACCTCTTGGAACTTGGATTTCGATCTTCCAAAGTCCATTGGGCCACCTAGCCCACCTGGCCCGCCGGGGCCGCCTTGGGCTCGGCGGAAGAGGAAGAACAGTCCAGCAAAAGCGATGATAGGGAACAGAAGATTACCAATAAAATTAAACAACCCGTTGCCCGAATCTCCCTCGGCGACTGAGATATCGACGCCGTTCATGGCCAAGATGTCGATGAGGTCCGGGTCGTTGGGGACAATTACAGTGGCTCGGCGGCCATCGATGGCGGTGAGCTGAAGAGCAGAGCCGTCTTTGCTGAATCTGACTCTCTCTACTTTGCCCTTCTTCACTGCGTTCAAGAATTCGCTGTATCGCCATTGGCCACCTTCTGGGAGGTCAGAGTTGTTCTGGGATTGGGGCTTTGGGGCTGTGAGGAGGAGGTTTTGTGAGAAAGGCGAGGGATTTGAGGGGCTAGATTTGGTGAGTTCGGCTTCGATTACTGGTGGGGGTTGAGGGGGTGCGGGGTTGTCAAGGGCTAGGGTAGCTTGTGGGGAAACAGTAGAGAAGATCAAGGCAGCTAAGGTGGCTTGGGACGAGAGAGATTTCAAAGGCACTGAATTGGGTTTTTTGTTGAGAATGCTTTGAGTGATTGCAGACTTTCTTTTGGAGAAGAGAGGCAAAGGAAGCGGTGATTTGGTGGTTTTCGGGGTTGGAGGAGAAAGAAAGATTTTAGACCCTAAGCAGTTCGAAGAGAGCAAAGGATTGGCAGTGGTGGTGGAAGCCATGGTTTTGATGAGATGGAAGTTTCTTCTGTGCTTTTATCTCTATCCTGTGCGTCTCTAAACTTGCTTATATGCGTGGGTACAAAGTAATATCAATAGGGATAATGAAGGGCTAATTATAGCGTGTGGATTGTAGCCACTTCTACGAATCCGACATGGGATTTTGTTGTTTTGTTCTTTTGTTGCTTGCTTGGAGAGATTTTGGGGGATGAAAAGGGAAGCAACTTGCCCAAACACATGCCATAGATTTTGCTTGGTGCTTAGGTCCCCCGCCCACGTGGTCTGCATAAGAGCCAAGTTATTTCTTGAATGAGTGTGTCAAACTTCTGTGCCTTCATTTTCTACCGTTTTAGCGATTGTATAATATATAGGCTGGCGTTATGCGGAGTAAGATGATGCTAATTTTTAAGTTCAAAAGAAACGAGTCAAACGACCACTGAAAAGGATGTGAAAAGCAGAGGAGTTCGCTTTGCATTGATCACTGTGAAGTTTCTAGACGCAGCAGATATGTTTTATGAGCAGTGCTAATACATCTACCGGCGTGTAATTTGAAGGCGATCTCAACAGGAATAATTTATTAAAAACAAAAAATAAAATTTCATAATATTTTATATTTTTACATGTTTTTTTTTAAATCACAACACTATGAAAAAATACTTTCTTAATATGTTAGTAAAAAAAAAATTTGTCGAAATCCAAGACTTTCTTTTATGATTTCATAAAATTAAAAAACAAAAACAAGTTTCTTTTCTTTTCTCAAAAATTTTATGTGTAATTATTTTTTTATATTTTTTATACACTTCATTGATATGATTGATTATATATTAAAAAAATTGATATAGTCAATTATATTAATAAAATATATAAAAAATTACACAAAAGTGATTGTTATTATACAGTGTCAACAAATTAGTGTGTTCCGTCAAATGATTTTATAGTTCAAAACAATCTGCGCATTAAATAAATTACATCAAAATTTTTATATAGTAGAATTTTAAAAAAATTTCTATTTATCATTTTTTTTTAAATCTCACATCATCTTTTAATATATTATTGAATAATTGAAAATTTATTTATTATTTTACTAATTTTTAAATCAAGATATTATATAAGGAATGATGAGTGGATGACAGTTAAAAATATAGTAGATAGTTTTTTTTCTTAACTCTTATAATAAAGATATAAGAAAATTAAAATCTCTAAAATTGTGGGACATGAAAAATTGAACATGGCTTATTGATCAAATAAAAACACTTACTTTCATTTTCATTTAGTATAAAATAAAAATATAATCAAATGAAAACCAGCTTTAAACTACACTATATTCGGTATATATCTTGCATGGAGAACGTCACGTGTGTCGTGTGTATATATATAAAGAGAGAATTATGCAATTATCCAATAGAAATTCTATTTATAATCCTTACTTAGAGATAATATACTTTATTAAATAAAAAAAAATATCATTTTTATAAGGAATATTCAGTTTTCAAATAAGTACAGCATTGCTCTTTTCAAAAATATATATTTTCAATTTTACTTAATTGTACGGCCAGATAAGTTTCCCATCCCTTGAAGACTGAAGTCCACTCAGCTTCAAGTTCAAATAGAAATGATTTATGCAGTCGGGAAATGCAGTCGGCGTGCAGTCGGCTGTAAAAAAAAGTTTAATACAAGACTTATATGAAAAAAAAAAATTATTTTTATAATTTTTTATAATTCATATAGTTCCTCCTGAATATAAAACAATTTTTTTATAATTTTTTTTTATTCATTCCGTACAGCCGACTGCACACCGACTGCATTTCCCAACTGTATGTAGCAAAGCCCCAAGTTCAAATTGTCGCCATGGTCATTTACCGCTCCCTCATGGCTCGTATGGTCTTATGCAACTGTCAGCTCTCCAAAACAAAGAATATCTGTATTACTACTTTTTTAGTTTTTATAAATATTCTATATATATATATTAGAGAAATAATTGCACAAAAATAAATTTATAAATTAACATAATTTGATACGACATGTTAAATTATAAAATAAATCTAACGTATTATACAAGATGATATCAATTTATAAATTTATTTTTATATAATATCTTTATATTTCACACAAATATGTATATATATAAAAGCATTATTCTGTCATTGTAATGCTTGCTTGATTGCTTGCACTACTTGTGATGTGTCAGTATTGCATCAGGTATCAACTACCAAATATTATTGGCCATTTTGAAATGACATGTTTTAAATTACCCCATGTTCGTTGTGTCCCATTTAACAACAAGGAGACACAATGAACGATCAAGTTAATTTGAGTGTCATTGTCAACTGATCTCAAACTACGTAATAATCTATCTTTTTAGGTAATAATCTATCTTTTTAGATCATAGTGCGTCATTTATATTTGTGCAAGCAAGTTTAGTTCTTAAATTTATCTCAATTTATCTAATCATTACAGCTGATTTTGATTATGTGCACTCTACTTATTTGTAAAAATTTGTGAATGTGTTCCATTTGGTCCAATTCAAAGATAGCTAAAGGCAGATTACTTGGTAATATGCCTAAAATTAAAGGAAACTTACACCTTCTTGAAGAATGGTTTTCATCCCAGCTCAACTTTATTCAAACATTGGCAATGCTATACTTCTCTGTTTAGATTTAGGCACTGAATAATGATAATGAAATATATAACTAGAATAAAGCCTTGGTAACCATACAAGATAGTATCCAGATTTATTCATGTTAAGAAACTTGCATAATGTCTTGCTAATTCTTGATGTCTCACTAATTAGTACATCATATTCCACATATAAGTGAAACTCAGCAAGTGATTTGCAAAATGATTGGCACTATCCTTGCGATCAATCTCCCTTCTCGTTTCCTATAAAACAAGAACTGCAAACGACCAAAATGGAAGAAAAGAGAAACGAGGAAAGTAGAGTTGGAGACCAAAAAAGAAAAACTTGAGGAAAAGGGAACGAAAACAAACAGCATGTTCTGTTGATGGTGGAGGAAAAGGGAAATAAAACAAACCTTGAGTATGTGATGTTGTTAATGGTGGAGGAGGTTGGGTTGTGGTGGTCAATGATGCTGGAGATTTGGTCTGGGGCGCAACAGTATTCATATTGTAGAATTTCAAATGTTTTCGTTTGGCTTTAGGTTGTAGAAGGAGGGGTAAAGTAGTAATTTCTAGCCTAAAAATGTGGACAATCTAGTCATTTTAGATACTAGGAATGCAATATAGTCCTTTGAGAGGACTGTATATAGCACCACTCATATTTTATTCTTTGCATTTAATCACTTGAACCATTTACCTTGTGAACTCTTAACTATTGTGAGCTCACTATTAATTTTTAGCCCTAACACTTTCATCTTAGATCTTCCTACCTAGCTTATCACTTGTAAAAAAAAAACTAGAAATAATTACGCCACAATTTAGGATTATAATTGAGTCGTGTTGAGCTGAACCAATTTTTAGATTGCTGAGTTCAGCTTAATTAACAAATCTTAAGCTTTGTTCGAACTCAGCTTGGTGAGTTAAGTTTTCAACTCGAGATCTGAGTCGAGTTGAACTGAATTAGAGTTGTATGTTTTATTTTTTAAATAAAATTTAATAATTAGTAAATTAAAGAGATAAATAAATAATAATAGATATTATTTAATGGAATTTTTACAACTAACAAGTACCTAGACTTTTTATTGAATTAGAAAATTTTAAATATTTATAAATAATTAATATATAACCTATTGATATTTATCCATAATAACCATATATTATACATAAATTACTGATACAACTAGATAATATGATAGTACATATCAACATTTCATATATGGTTACTGCATGCTAATATATGAAATTATTAAATTTTACAAACTAACTATTGTACAAATTATAAAATATGTATGAAGTATATTCAATATATAGGTATAAGTAATTAGGTTACATCATTTAAAAAAAAAAATAATTACGTTCCATATTATATATTTAACTATAAAATGTGATATACTTATATTATTAACCAATATATATATATATATATATATATGTATATGTATTTCTACATATTAATTAATGCATGAATGTGTTTTAATCGAGTCGATTCAAACATAAATAAGCGGGATTTAACAAGTTTTGGTCGAATCAAGTCGAGTTTAATTAGTCGGATATGTGTCATTTACTAAATGAGCAGATTTATGTTGTCACGAGTGAGCTTTTCTTTTCACAAATTGAATTTGATTCGAATTTAACTAAATAAATATTGAGCGAACTAACAACCAGACAAATTAATTTACAGCCCTAAAACCACTCCATCCAAATCGAGGTTTAGCGTTTAGAGAGCATTTATGTTATTATTATTATTGTATAAGAGAAAGCCCTCATGCGCTGCCTATATATTCAATAATTTCAATGGACTGCCAACAAATGGATGTAACTTAGACCCTTTATTAGGCCCAATTTCTGATTTTCAGTCAGATGCGAATGGTGATTATATGGACTGCAGGGAGCTTTTAGTCATTTTGCTGGTCTTTCAGTTTCTTAATTTTAGTTCTTTACTTCAAAATAAATAAATTTGGTACGAATTCGATTATTTCCGACTTGTTAGGGCTTTTTCAGAAAGAGGGCGAGTGAGAGAGATTGGGTCAGAGATGGGGGGAGGCCATGGAGAGAGCACGACGTACAAGGGCTTCACGGTGCATCAACCAAAGCGCTGGCACACCCTCACCGGGAAGGGCCTTTGCGCTGTCATGTGGTCAGTCTTTACCCGTATTTCTTCAATCTTTTTCTCAATCTTTCTTCAATTATTGTTACCCTCATTTTGTTTTCACTATTGACGACTCGGTTGAATATGAATCCAGTACCTCAGATCTATCTTTTTCAAGTATTCCCCTCGTTTTGTTTTCTACATCAATCACTTTGAGTTCTTTAATAACCTGGATTGATTGAGCTCGCTTATTGAAAAAAATGTGCAATTGGGTCTTTCGGAGCCTGATGGTAAAGGCTTTCACGATAATTTTTTATTTTATTTTAATTGTTTCTTTTATTTGCTGTCGAGTATATGAATTTTTCGCAATTTGATATTTCAGGTTTTGGGTGCTGTATAGGGCCAAGCAAGATGGTCCTGTAGTATTGGTAAGTTTCAATTTGGCACAAAATTTCCTGTATTTGAGCTCTTTTTCTTTATAATCTGCTTTTTCTAACTCCCTCCCCTTCCCCCCCCCCCCCGGCCCGCGGCTGGGCGGGCGAAATTCTTGTTGTCTTAGGGTTGGCGGCATCCTTGGGAGGGCCACGATGATCATTCTCATGGCCATGGGCATGACCAGTAGGCACCCTTTCTCTCTTTGCTTTTAGATACTAATAACTGGTTATCTTAAAATGCTGTGTTCTATTTTGTTCAATCAATTAAGTTAATCGACTCTTGGCTACCAGTACATGTTTACAAAATAACGGAGGGGGTTTTATTTCTTTTCTTTGATTGTCTGATGAGAACAGAAAATAAGAATTACAGATCTTTATAGTCTGGACTATGGACAACAGACTAAATTTTAATGTTGCTTCGTTTTCGGAAATGTGTTCACTACCCAGGAAAGACTCGCCATTCAAACTGCTTTGACTAATGTTCTTATACCAAAATCATAGGACTTGTTTTTTGTACTGCAATTGTGTTCAGTGTGATGATTATTTTGGTGAAGGTTGGGTTATTAGTCAGTCCTATTGGCTTTGTACTCGCACACCAGTTTGGATTCTCAACTAATCTCATATAATTATTACAACTTTCCCAAATTCCAACACAAATATAATAAACAATTCAACTTTTTCAAATTCTAAAATAATAATAATTTAAAAAAATAATATTCTAACAATATTTTATTCAACTTTCATCTCAACTCAACTCAACTCAACTTAACATCCAAACGCAGCCTGGTAGCCTGTGGCTTTGTGCGTACAGATAGGGCTTTGCTTTTTGGAAAGGTTGGGTTATTAGTCAGTATATAAAAGTACATCAGCATGAAACGTTTTACATGAGAACAAGCAAACTCTGCCAGCATTTTTCCTGTCTTATCTTATTTAATCTATATGAAGATTTCATTATATGCTGCTTGGTCATTTCATCAACTATAATTACACCATTTTGTTATGTCTGTCTGGTTTTTGGCTCTGACCAATAAAGATTATGTTTGAATTATTTCTCATGTATGTTGCAGGTGAAGTGGAAACTCAACTTCATTAGATAATACTAAATTGGTATTGGTAGATTATCTATATAACATAGTCCATTAATGAGATAGAGACCTGTACTTTCTTCCACAAAATGTGTGTGTGTGTGAGAGAGAGAGAGAGAGAGAGAGAGAGAGAGAGAGAGAGAGAGTTGTGCAACAAGCATACATTATATTATTAATGCTTGAGTTGCACTGTTACCCAGCTCTTCTTTCACTTATATCTATTTTTAAATTTGTAAAATGCAAAATAAATTGACCAGAACTTGCCTTATGTTTTATCACCTGTAGGCATTGAGGAGCTGAAAGAAGATGACAGAGTTTTGTTGATGGGTTCTTGGCACAAATGTCACCTCAACTTCGTTTATTTCTGTTTCAATAAAGTGATTGTGAAGAAGAGGTTGTGTGAACATAATTTAACGAGCAGAAAACTCCGATTGAGCATGTTAGTATGTTAGCATGGATATTGTCAACTTTGGTCTGAATCCCTCTTTCCATTAATTTCCTTCATTTATATAGAAGAGAGTTACATAGAGCACTGAATGTTCAGCGTGATTCTAGCGCCTAATTGCTGTTGGTTTTATTGTGCACAGATATATTTACACTTTAGTTTTATTGTGCACAGATATATTTACACTTTAAGTCTAACATATTTACACATTAAGTCTATTTACATCTAACATATTTATCTAATATAATATCTAAATATAGAAAGTTACTAGTTACTAAAAATATCTTTGTAACCTATCTCTATAACATCCCCCCTCAAATTGATGTTGGTGGATCAAGAAACATCAATTTGTCAACCAAGAACTGATATCGGTGCCGACAAAGAATTTTAGTGAATATGTCAGCAGTTTGACATTCGGTGGAAATGTGAGGGAGAGTAATCATATGTTTGTCAAAGGATTCACATATGGAATGTCAATCGACTTTATTATGTTTTGTACGTTCATGGAATACAAGATTAGTGGCGATTTGAATCACACTAGTGTTATCAGCATGAAGAGGAGTGGGAGGCAGTTGAGGAAAATCAAGTTTTCCCAATAACCCATGAAGCCATGTGATCTTAGAGCATGCGGAAGATATAACACGATACTCATACTTAGTAGATGACTTTGAAACTCTGTCTTGCATTTTACTCTTTCAAGAAATGAGTGCATTGCCTAAGAACATGCACCAGCTAGTAACAGAGCGATGAGCGTTTGCAGATTTGGCCCAATCAGTATCACCATACCCCCATCAACTGTAAGAAAGATTTTTTAAGAAATAACAACTCGCGTGTAGAGGTGCCCTTAAAATATCGGATAATGCGGCGAACAACGACTAAAGGAAGATGTTGAGGAGTCTGGATAAATTGACTGACTTGTTGCACGACAAATGAAATGTCAGGACGATTAATTGTTAAATAGTTCAAACTCCCAACAAGCTGCCGATACAATGATGGATTTGATAGAAGCTTTCTTTCTTCCTAATGAAGCTTAAGATTTACCTCAAAGGGAGTAAAAACATAGTTACTCGATTAGAAACCACCCAATAAAATAACATCCTGCGTATACTTATGCTAGTGTAACAACGTACCAGTTGGAGTAAGTTGCACCTCAAGGCCAAGAAAGTACTGTAGGGAATCAAGATATTTCATGTGAAAAGAGGCCTTGAGATGTTGTAATTGCTTGATCAACTCACTATCGAAGCCAATAATCACAATGTCATCGACATATACGAGAAACAATACGATTCATGCAGAAGTTTTGCGAAGAAAAATAGAGGAATCAAACTGACTTTGAGTAAAATGAAAAGCAAGCAGATTAGAGTGAAATTTGTCAAACCATGCACGCAGAGTGTGTATTAGTCCATACAAGGATCGATGTAGCCGAAAAATCTCTGAAGAAACTGTAGCAAACATGCTAGGAGGTGGTAACATATATATTTCTTCATTTAAGTCTCTATGTAGAAAAGTATTTTTCACATCCATTTGTTAGAGAGACCAACCTTGCGACGTCGCAAGTGCCAAGATAGTTTGCACAATATTCATTTTGGCAACAAGTGTAAATGTCTCTTCATAATCAATACCATACTCATGTCGGTTTCCAAGAACTATGAGACGGGCCTTATATCTGTCTAGTGAGCTATCAGCTCGAAACTTGATTGAGTATACCCATTTATAATAAATAGGTTTGACCTCAGATGGACAAATTACAAAGTCTCAAATGTGATTGTCATGAAGAGTTTGTGTTTCCTCTTGCATGGCTCGCTACCAACATGCTTGGATGCCTGGGTATAAGAGTAAGGAACAGAAATAATGTTGAGAGTGACAGTTAGCGAGATGTGAGGAAAACCATACTTATCTAGTGGATGTGTAACTTGGGTGGAGTGCAGAGGCATAGAAATCACAGAATTAGATGACAGATCAGTGTCTGGAAGGGGCATTGAAGAAGGGGGAAGACGTCGATGATACACCATACCTGATTGAAGTCACTTAATATAGGAACAAACATTAAAAAAAAAAAAAAAGCGAGAAGAAGAGTAATAGGAGAATAAAAAATAACCTGAGACTGAAAGAAATATTGATTTTTGAAAAAATTCACATTCCGTGAGATTGAGATTCGAGATTTATTTGCATGAACATCATAACAAACAAATCATTTTTGAGTATGACTATATGCCATAAAAACACACATGACAGACTGTGCAACAAGTTTGTGACGCTTAACAGGTGGCAGATGAGCAAAACAAACACGCTCAAAAGTATGAAAGGATTGATATTTAGGAGATATGCCAAATAATCGAAAATATGGAGAATCATAATCTAGAGTGGTAGTAGGCAAATGATTGATCAAATAGACAGTAGTAGATAAAGCTTCTACCCAAAATTTAGAAGGTACAGAAGAATGAATCAATAACATATGAACGACATATAAGAGATGACGATTCTTACACTCAGCAACTCTATTTTGTTGAGGAGTATAGGGACAAGAATGTTGGAAAATGATCTCCTTTTGTTGAAGAAAAGTTTGGAAAGAATGAGACATGTACTCACCCTAAGTTGGAGCGTAAAATTTTGATACAAGTACTGAACTGTGTCTCGATAAGTGCAACAAATTTTTGAAAGAAAGAAAATATGCCAGCTTTAGAACGGAAAAAATATATCTAGGTGAATCGACTATAATTATCGATAAATGTCACAAAATAACGATACTGAGCATGATAAATAACATGACTCACACCCCAAATGTCAGTATGCACAATCTCAAAACAATTAGAAGCATGACTACCATGCACAGGAAAAGGTAAATTTTTACTTTTACCAAACGACAGGTAACACAATCAAAAGATACAGGAGAAGAACAAAATGATTCTTTATTGTCCAAAAAATCATGTTTCATAAGATGAGTCAAGACAATAGAATTGGGATGACATAATTTCTTATGTCAGAATTACTTAGTATTGGCAATAGCTGTACAAGCAAGAGAAACAACATTAGGAATAGAAAATTGTAAGGAAAATAAACGTCATTCTTTAGGCCTTTTCGTGATCACCATCCCCGACACCTGATCCTGCACAAGACAACCACTACAAGAAAAATAAACCTTACAATTATTATCTACCAATTGTCCAACATAAATTAAATTGGTAGATAATCCAGGAGAGACAAAAAAATCTTGAAATGAAGAGATCAAATTACCAACAATAGTAATAGGAAGAGTACTGTCATCAGTGATTTGAATATTTTGCGTACCTCTATACTTACGAACACCATGAAGACTCGTCATATTATCAGTCATATGATTAGAAGCGCCCGAATCAACAATCCAGAAAGTTGATTTAGTACTCATACTTTGCAGGCCTTAAAAGCAGACGCAATTATCTGTTGAACCATTGCTGGTGTGAGAACAGATGAATCAGAGCTTACAGTAGGTGGCGCAGAAGAAGAAGCAGAGGACTGAACATCAGCCTGAAAAGCTTGGGATTGGTAATTTTGAGGCTGTATTTGACAGTCTTTGATGATATAGTTCTTTTTCTTGCTGTAATTACAAACTTTCTTAGAACAATTGAGAGAATATGACCAAATTCTTTACAACTAAAACATTACAACTTGTTCCTCCCTCTCCCTTGTGTTGCATAGGCTACATTCACAGTCTTGGAAAAGACATTCTTAGAAGTCATACTCATCTGAGTGGATAACCGTTGTTCTTCACACAACAAATCTCCCAAACAAATGTCCAAAGAAGGAACTAGATCACGGTTCAATAAACCAGCTCGAACGAGCTCAAATTCGGGTTGAAGTTTCATTAAAAAACAGACCATGTTGACTCTCAGCATGAACTGCTTTAACAGCTGCGAGGACCACAATGGGAACCTTAGCATGAGCAATGGTAGAATACTTGCTCCAAAGGTTAATAAAACCATAATAAAATTCTGTGATAGGTAAATTGCATTGACTATAATTACTAATTTTCAAATTTAATTGGGACTTTCAAACACTATGATCTTGGTGGTAAATATGGTGAAGATAATCCCACATAGTATGAACAGTAGCAAAACAACGAAAATTAATCACAAGGTGAGACTCAATGCCCCCTAATAGCCAAGAGATTACCTTGGCATTCTTGACCTCTCATTAAGCAAATTCTTTTTCATCAATGGAAATTTTAGCAGAATTATCAATATGATTTGATAATTCTTTTCATTTTAAAAATATTTTAAATTGAAATTTTCACGTAAGAAAATTCTTTTCAGTAAAGTGGACAATGATATTTTCAATAGACATGATAAAAAGTCACTAAAAATAAGTTCAAGCTGTCACAAACAAATAAGCAGAACTCTAACCCAAAAAATAAAAAAAGATCCAAATCTATATTAAACGGCCCATTCGAACAAAATAAGCCCCAGGTGAAAATAGAAGGCTCACTCAAGAAATTACAGAAATAAAAAGGCCACGAAAATAAAAGGCCCGTGAAAATAGAAGACCCAGTTACAGATTTACCTATCCCACCATCCAGAGAAAAAAATAATGCCGACAGCTACTATCCAGAAAAAAAAAATCACCGTAGTCCCAACTGAAGCAACTGCCCAGCACAAAAGAATCGGCAAACCATATTGCTGATAGACCCAAGCAACACGGAAAAGAAGGTGCACCCAGCACCAACGTCAACCAGATCATGTAACGAGGGAACCGACTGTCACAGATGATGCCGACGGGCACACAACCACCCACAGAAAGCACCGACAATCAAGGGGCAAGGCTCATAATACCGATAGAGACCCGACAGCCAATGAAATGGCAAACTCAGAAGGATGAGCATGACAGAGAGCTCCGACTCTCAACCAGGAACTAGAAAAACGTGCGGAAAAGAAAAGGAAAATTTCTCCCACCAACAACTCACAATTTCTCACAAATAGCGATGGAAATCGCATACCAGAGATTAAGACCGCAGAGACTGAAAACAGAGTAAGGACTCTGATACCATGTCAACTTTGGTCTGAATCCCTCTTTCCATTGGTTTCCTTCATTTATATAGAAGAGAGTTACATAGAGCGCCGAATATTCAGCGTGATTCTAACGTCTAATTGCTGTTGGTTTTACTGTACACAGATATATTTACACGTTAAGTCTATTTACATCCAACATATTTATTTGATATACTATCTAAATATAGAAAGTTACAAGTTGCTAAAAATATCTCTGTAACCTATCTATAACAGATATCCCTCTCGATTTTTTGTTTGTAATATATTTCGGAGCATCAGTGCCCTCATGCTTTATAACAGCCATGGCACTTCTTGCACAAAATAATGTCAATTGTCTCGCATATAGCCCTTCATGAATTTCTGTTTTCTTATTCTTTTGCGAATCGATACATTTTAGTTCATCTTGTGGTTTGTCGCTTTCGGTTCTTCCCAAGGTTTTCCCTTTGTGCTTGCCTTGCCTTATATTAATATGACCCTTGGTGGATTTGAAGAAGATCATGAAAAAACAAGCTTATGGACATTTGATTGGTATTAATATTGTAGTCTGCACTGATCAAAATAAATATTCTGGTCTGTACATTACACCCGAAACCCCTAACCGTGTTTTTCTTTTTCTCTCTTACAAGAACGTCTCCCTGTTTCATGATGGAAATAATCGCTGCCTTGTATTGGAAACGTCGACCTGAAGTATAACGTAGTTCGTCGTCCTCTCCAACCAAGTTTGACTGAAAACTACTTAAAGTTTGAACATTAATTCCTTCCTGGCACCGATATGATTTTTCTCCTGAAATTTCGAGGCAAGTTAAGAACCTCCCAAGTTGCAATCGTTTGCGTGGTTCTTTAATTAGAAACAAAAAGGGGAATAAGAGAGAAATGGAAAAGCTTGGGTTCAGACAAGCATTTTGGAGACAGGAAATAAAGGTATTGAAACAACCGTTTAAATATTGAAACAAGCTAGCACATGAGGCATCCACATACGTGGGACAATGACCTCTCAGAGGGCCATAAATCAAAAGCTGATTACACATGGTAAACAAAATGTTGCCTTCCCTTGTCTTCATCACTCATCAGATATAAGCCGAATAAAATGGTTATAAACTGCCCGGATACCTGCAAAGATTTATTTAGGCTGTGAGCGATCACATGACGATATATGCAAAAATGGACGTGCGCGAAATTTGAACTTTTGCGGAATCAGTTCATAGTTTAATAGCCTCTGAGGTTGTCTTAGGTCGATTGTCTTTGCATGTCCACTGACAGGAGATCAGATGGGATTTCCAGTACCGTTGCTTGCATCCAGCTAGCTAGTTTGTTAGAATGTTGAGAAGTGAAACTCTTATCTGAATCAAACGCCTAAACATGCACTCCAACTCCACTTCAAGATCTTCAATGGCAATCTCCACGGCCTCCAGTCTTTTATTCGTATCCTGGAGCGCCATCAAATCGCAAATAATGTTTAGTCTATGGCTATTAAAGCGAACAAGCCTCGAAGCAAACGACCATTTAACCGATTTGTGATCTAGCCATGATATGGAAATGAGGGACAACAGTACCTCCATTATAGAAATAGCAGTCATTCTCACTTCCTTTAGCACATTCACTACGCCTTTAAGGTTGTCATCTATTGATGAGAGGTGCGGATTAATGCACTTGTTCCTCACACCTTTTATCTTCATGCCTTTTAAAGAATTCAAGCGATTCAATGTTTCTATCTTCAACATCTTTCTACCGAGATTATAAGCTGCAATCTTGTTGCCAATTTCCGGCTCGCCAATGCGCCCCCGACCAAACGTAAATTGAAGATCTTTGAGTTGTTCTTTGACGAGTAAGAGAACATCTTGAGCAGTGCCGCAGGCGTCCAACATCCTTAGAGATGCCTCCGAGACCTTATGAACCCTTTGTTCTTGTCGTTGGTGCAAAAGAGCTCGTCGAACGGAGCAGGGTGAGTGGACAAGCTGGCCGTCGGAAGAGTTGTGCAAAACTCCAAGAGCATGAAAATTTGGGCGTGCCATATACCCAGCTACAAAGATAAGATTCTAAATGCATGTATCGGATTTCTGGGTTCGAAGAGAAATTGAGGTGCTTTAGATCTTTTAATACAGAAGCCTATAAAGACAGGAAAACCTGAATCAGATCTAAAGTCCCAAGGAATAAGGACCAAGAAAAAAGTGTCCTTGATGGTATGCACGGATCATCTGCACAGGTTGTGAGTACAGCTAATCCCCAAATTGTCCGGGGAGCCTTCCATTGTAGACAGGTACTGGTGGTTAATACAGTTGGTGTTGATAGGACTTGTACCCCCAAATACACATTGCATGCACGAAAGATGGAGGTGCCAACCTAGACAATGTACTGTTTTGCAATTACGTAGAGTACAAAACAATACATACAGTCGTAGATTGCAAAATAATTATATAAATTGTAAAATAATATATACAATCGTAAAGTATGTAAACGTTTTATAGTCACTTTGAAAAAGAATAGGTTTATTATTAAAAAATTAATTTCTTTTCATACAAATTTTATATTTATTTATTTTTTTTAAAATGATTATACGGCATTTACGCACTCACAACTAGAAGTATATTTTTTTTTGAATAGATACTACCGTAAAGATTCAATTGCCTTCTGTCCAATAGGGAGAAAAAGAGAGACATATTTAATTGCCTGTAGCCTAGTTCTTTTTTCTTTCTTTCTTTTTTTTCTCTCCTTTTTTTTTTTTTTAATCTAAAACGAGGTCAAATTATTTTCTTATTCTATAAATTGTAGCAGAATATTTAAATAAATAAAATATAATAAAACAGTACAGTTTACACATGCGACTTTCATGAATCACATGTTGTGGACAACAAATATCATACCTTTCAGGATCGCCCATCACTATAGTTCAAATCAAAATCTAGTTGGCTTATATTACTGATGAGATGTGTTTTGTTAAAAAATTGTTTGATAATTATTATTATTATTATTATTATTTATAATTTTGTGATGAATTCTTTATGACTATTGATCGGATCTGTTTTCTGGATCCGATTAACAGAGTTCTTAATCGAATTTTCGAGTTTAGAGTAAAAGAAATAATTTCACAAAATTTGTAATTATTTAAATTAATTATAACGTATCTTATCGCTAAACAATAAACATTCCACGTAATTCATTTTGAAAAAATAAGTAAAATTTATAAATTAAATAAAATATTATTATAATATAATTTTAATTTTAATATTTAAAAATTTTAAATTATTTTTATATTTTATTAAAATATTTAAAAAAATTATAATAATTATATGAAATAAAATAAGAAGAATGGGATGATTTAACTGTCTATCTGTTTATTAAAATTTTCTTTTATAATAATTTTAAGTGAAAGTTGAACCGTGTGACCCTTCGGCAGGCTGGTGCGTAAAACAGACACAGCCGGCAAATCCAACGGCCACAATTGCCCCATGGAAAGTCCTCCACCCAAGGGTACATCAAAGTCTATGGACAGCGTAAAACAAAGAACTAATCAAGTGAAGAGCTCAGTCAGCCTACACTCCAGCTGATAACTCAGACACTCTCAGAGGCGGTACATCGAGAGAGCAGCGGCGTCGTGTATCGATGGCGCAGAAGAGGAATCTTGTGATCGATCCCAAGAGCGGTTTCTGTAAATCAAACTCCGTCTTCTACAGCAAACGTAAGACTCCCGCACACCCACTTAACCATTCCTTGGACGTCACCACCTTCATCTCTTCCCGGGCCCACCATGGCAAGATCGCCTTCGTCGACGCGTCCACCGGCCGCCACCTCACCTTCCCCGATCTCTGGCTTGCCGTTGATTCCGTTGCCACTTTTCTCTCCGAGATGGGCGTCAAGAAAGGCCACGTCATCTTCCTCCTCTCTCCCAACTCCATCTCCTTCCCCGTTGTGTGTCTCGCCGTCATGTCCCTCGGCGCCGTAATAACCACCACCAACCCCCTCAATACCGACCGAGAAATCGCCAAGCAGATCACCGATTCGAAACCGGTCCTCGCTTTCACTATTCGCGAACTCGTCCCCAAACTCGCCGGGTCAAATCTCCGAATAGTACTACTGGACGAGCAGTCCATCCCCACTGTTCAGAATGCTAGAATTGTGGCCACGTTGGAGGAAATGCTGAAGAAGCACCCAAGTGGGACCCGAGTCAGGGAACGAGTCAACCAGGACGACACGGCGACTCTGCTCTACTCGTCAGGCACCACCGGTGCGAGTAAAGGGGTGGTGGGTTCACATAAGAGCCTCATAGCAATGGTTCAAATCGTGCTCAGCCGCTTCAATTTGGACGAAGGAGACCATAGGTTCATCTGCACTGTCCCTATGTTTCACATCTACGGTCTAGCAGTGTTCGCGTTGGCCCTACTGGCGTCAGGAACGACGGTGGTGATCCTCTCCAAGTACGAGATGCATGACATGCTCTCAGCGATCGAGAAGTACCGGGTAACATACCTCCCTCTGGTGCCGCCTATTCTAGTGGCGCTCGTGAACAGCGCTGATCAGATACGGAACAAGTACAATCTGAGCTCGCTGCAATCGGTTTTGTCCGGTGGAGCCCCGCTGAGCAAGGAGGTGATCGAGGGGTTCGTGGAGAGATATCCAACGGTGACAATTCTTCAGGGGTACGGTTTGACAGAATCGTCAGGGGTGGGTGCGTCCACGGACTCATTGGAGGAGAGCAGGCGATACGGAACGGCGGGGTTGTTGTCCTCAGGCATGGAGGCAAAGATTGTGAGCCCGGAGACCGGTGAAGCTCTGCCGGTGAACCGGCCCGGTGAGCTTTGGCTCAGAGGTCCCACCATCATGACAGGTACATTTTAATATTGAAAAATGATTGTATGATTATAAAATATGCTATTCATACATTTTTATTTTTTTATTTTTATAGTTAAAAAATGGTTATTATTTATAAATTTTTTAATAGTTAAAGATGTCTAAAAAATTATTAAAAAAAAAAATTCGTTTATATTATTTGATAGCGATATATTTATAATTAATAAATCGGAAAATGACTTTATTAAACTCCGTGCTTTCATACTTATTAATAAAAATAAAATAAAATAAAATATATTTATAATCGTGAATTACATATGAATTAACATAAAATAATAAGGGACAAATAAACAGTAAATCTTTTTAAAAACAAAAATCATATTGGTCTGTGCATGAGAAGAAATGAATGTTTTGTCTTCATCTTTACTTTATCGTTACTCATTATTTATCTTAAGTCCTATTATTTAAATACAATACTGTCACGTTTTCATTTATATTCCCGACAAAAAGATAAGCTTTTTGTTTCCTTGTATTCTTCGTGCGACGGGTCTGACTTAGAGCACTGGCACTGAACAATGAAGTCTTAAATATATCTAATATCTATTTCAATGAGCTGTATTGGACTAATTAAAGTTGTTTAAGTGAAACTTTGAGAAACAGTAAATGGAAAGGAAAGGGGAAGTCCAAACTTGGCTAGTCATTGTTAGGGCTGAGCACCTACAGATCGGAATCGGTATCTGGGTCCTCCGACTCCGACTCCGACTACGACTCCGACTCCGACCTCCGATTCCGGCTCCGAAGGCTATATGCTCCACTTTGGCTCCGACTCCGACTTGTCGGAGCGGAGTCGGTGAGACCGTGGGAGGGCAGTGGGTACCGTGCGATGACCCAGATCTGCGACAGCATGGGGACTCGGGGCGACGGCCGACGGGGACTGCCGAGTGCCGACTGGGGCACCTGAAAACAGAGTTTCAAAAAAATCAAAAAACAAATCAACAACCAAAACCATAACAGATAAAAGAGAAATCAAAGATTCAAAACAACTAAAACAGATTTCAAACCCAAGAACGAATCGAACGATTTCTGTTAGAGAGAGAGAGAGAGAAAGAGAGGAGATACCGAAGAAGCAATGACGCGTCGGAAGCTGGGGCTGAGTTGTGGCTGAGATCGTGGCGCCGTTTCGTGGTCGAATCGTGGGGGTTGAGCTAGGAGTCAAATGGCCGAATGAGTGACTGAAGTAAAGTAGTAAATCCTAAAGCAAAGCTGAGAGTGAGGGACCGGACTCGGGGGGAAATTAAACCTTGTTTGGCCTGAAGTAAACGGTGCCGTTTACCTCCAAAACGGCGCCGTTTTGGAGTAATGAACTCTGTTTTTGTGACCAAAACAGAGTCCAACGATGCCGTTTGGGCTCTGTTTTGGCATTTTTAGCCTTTTTTTTTTTTTTGTTTGTTGTAAACCCTAAATCAAATATTAATTTTGTTTTAATACTATATATATTAACTATACTATTATATATAATATAACTATATATTATATAAGTATAACTATATATATTATATAAGTATAAATATATATAGTCTAATGACTCTAATACTATACAGTATATATATAGTTATATAGTATATTATATATATATATATAAACTATACTATATATAATATTATAATATATAAAATAAAATAAGATATTTGATATTAAAATAAGGTATAGTAACTTATAGTAAATTAGTAATGTAAATTAACTATATAAGGTATAGTTATATAAAATATATAAATATATATGATTAATGTATAAAAAATACATAGTATAGTAACTATATAATATATAAGCCCTTAATATATATAGTATATATATAATCTATAATTATATATAATATAACTATATATTATATATTAACTTATAGTAAACTAGTAATGTAAAATATAAAATAAGCTATAGTAAATTATATAGTAACTTATATAGTAACTTATAGTAAATTAATAATGTAAATTAACTATATAAGGTATAGTTATATAAAATATATAAATATATATGATTAATGCATAAAAAATACATAGTATAGTAACTATATATTATATAAGCCCTCAATATATAGAGTATATATATAATCTATAATTATATATAATATAACTATATATTATATATTGACTTATAGTAAATTAGTAATGTAAATTAATTATATAAGGTATAGTAACTTATAGTAAATTAGTAATATAAATTAACTTATAATAACTATATTAACTTATATTATTCATTATAATGTTTATACATTATTATTTATTAGATGTTAATATATTGAAAACATATATTTTTATAAAATATGCATAATATCGGAGTTGGAGTCGGAGTTGGAGTGGAAGTCGGAGTCGGAGTCGGATGGGAAGTCGGAGTCGGAGGATGAGTCGGAGTCGAATCGGAGCGGAGTCAGAGTCGGAACACCTCCACCTCCAACTCTGACTTTTCAGTGGGAAAAAACTCCGACTTGTCGGAGTTGGAGCGGAGGCGGAGTCGGAGTCGGAGTTGGAGTCAGATTTTCAGATTTCTGCTCAGCCCTAGTCACTGTCCACATATCAAATCCATATTTAATTTCTAAACTTTTGATTATTTACATTCTAATGTTAAAACTAACCCTATGTTAATTAATTATTTAATAATTTCTAAATTATTAATTAACATATGCTTAATGTAGTGGCAAAATATTAAAAAAAATATATATTTAAAAATATTGTTAAAAAAAATATATCATATTATACTTGAATGGATTTGGCTTTTAGCCAAAACATATAGTTTTAGCCAAATTTTGACTTTGGTTTTAGCTAGGCTATTGCCAATGCTCTTAGGACTCATTTAGACTTTTGGAGTTTTTTTTTTTAATTTTGTGAATAGTAGTGAAATGATTTGAGTTGAGATATTTTATTGAGTTTTGAAAAATGAGAGAAAGAGTTAAGTAAAATTATTATAAAGTTAAAAAATTGTTTGAATATAGTTTTTAATATATATTTTTTTAAGTTTGTAAAAGTTGTATTGGTTTTTGTATTTGGATAATACTTAGGTAATAATTAGATGAAAATATTTAAGATTTGAAATTGAAAAATATTTTGTATTTGAGTGATGTTTGGGATTGAAATTATGAAAAGTTTTGATAATTTCAAGTCTCATGTCCATGTTCAAAGGTCCCCTTATTGGCAGTTTGGACTTGACCAAGTTTTCTTAAATAATTGAATTGTCAGCAAGCAAGCAATGTAATGACTCAATGGAAAAGCCTAAACCATACGGCTTATATTTCAAAATGATTAGTCAATGATACAATTAATATCCCATTAGAACATTATAAATAGCAAGAACTTCTCCTTCTCAAATAATATGGAATCTCATATACCACCTATGTTATCCTCTTATCATATGGGGAATCACGAGCAAGCACTGATATTGTTGAAAATTGGAGAGCTGATCTCACTAATAAGAGAGCAATGGAAACAAAAATGTCTGTTGTTTACATGAATATTTATAGGCTTCAAAGAGTCCTTATAGCTTCCAATCTTAACCTAACTCATGATTTACTTCACACATAACTCCCAATTACATGAATAATGAATCCCGTACGTGTAGCTCTCACTTGAAAGCACAAGACAACTCTTTGAGAGAGATACTAGATTGGTAACTTATGTAGAAGAGTAAATATTCTGAAGCTCACAATGGAAATATCAACACACATATATTGATCTGTTTTGTAACCATTTATACAGAGGTTTACAAACCTATCTAATGGATTTGTACAGCTAAGGAAATATTGTATACAACGGTTACAGATTTGCCTTACTAAAAATAAAACAACTACATCAATTAGAGGCCATGATACTCGGCTTGATGATTGCTGCAAATCACTTCCAGATTTGTTGTTGAATTTGAATCTTATTCTTATCTTGTGTCACTTTCCTTAATACGCCCCCGCAAAATTGAGCTTCCATCGGCAAGACCAATTTTGGCTCTTAGAAATTCTGTGCGTTCCTGGGACAGTGGCTTAGTTAGTAGATCAGCCAATTGATCTTGAGTATGAACATGACTCACTTTAAGCGCACCTTTCTGAACTTGATCACGCACAAAATGGAGATCAATTTGAATATGTTTCATTCTTGAATGTTGGACCGGATTGAAGCTTAGATGAGTCGCTCCAAGATTGTCACATAGAAGAGAAGTTGGCAGCTTTAATGAAAAACCCAGTTCTTGAAGAAGGGCAAGTAACCACATTGTTTCTGATGCACCATTGGCCAGCGCTCGATATTCTGCTTCCGTGGTGGACCTAGCAACAGCACGTTTTTTTGAACTCCATGAGATGGGATTGTAGCCCAGAAATGTTATGTAAGCTGATGTGAAAGTTCGATCATCAATGTTTCCAGCCCAGTCTGCATCAGTGTAGGTTGTTAAACATGGTGCTGCAGCTGATTTGAGGTGAATACCATTAAAGATTGTCTTCTTAAGATATCGAAGAAGTCTCTTAGTGGCAGTCCAATGAGTGACTGTTGGCTTGTGCATAAATTGAGAGAGCTTATTAACAGCAAAAGATATGTTGGGCCGAGTAAGAGAAAGGTATTGTAAGCTGCCAATAACACGCCTATACTCTGCTGTTTACAGCAGCCGTGCCATCTCCTAGCTGAAGGGATTGAGTGGTTGACAGCGGGGTAGAGACATCCTTTGCACCAGCCATGTGTGTATTCTCCAAGATGTCATGAACATACTTATGTTGGGAGAGAAATACACCTGCAGTAGTTGGTATAGCTTCCACTTCTAGGAAGTAATGAAGAGAACCCATATCTTTCAAGGAAAATTGGTCACCAAGTTTGGTAACAACATGAGCTACAAACTTCTTGTCATTACTTGTAATGACTAAATCATCAACATAAACAAGGAAATAGTAGATAATGGAATCATGGTGATAAACAAAAAGAGAGGAATCAGCTTTAGAATTTTGGAACCCGAGTGCTAGAAGAGCAGTTTTTAAAGCTGAATACCAGGCCCTTGGGGCTTGATTGAGACCATAAATTGCTTTCCTTAGCCGACACACATAATCAGGGTGAGACAAATCTTTGAAACCTGGAGGTTGCATCATGTACATAGTTTCAGTTAGATTTCCATGTAAAAAAGCATTGTTTACGTCCATTTGTTTTAAGGGCCACTCATTCATGACTGCAATGCTCAGCATTGTCCTTATGGTGGCTGGTTTAACCACTGAACTAAAGGTTTTGTTATAATCAACTCCAGGTTGCTGATTATAACCCTTGGCAACAAGCCGGGCTTTAAATTTATCAACTGAGCCATCTGCTTTCCTTTTAACTCTAAACACTCACTTACAACCCACTGGATGACAATTTATTGGGGGGGGGGGGGGGATTAAATCCCAAGTACCATGTCGCATGAGAGCAGTCAATTCACTAGACATGGCTTCATGCCATTCAGGGTGAGATACAGCTTGAGTCACGCATGTTGGTTCTAAAGGTAATGGAAGAGAGTGCTTGGACACAGTGTGTAATTGCTTGGGTTTAAAAATGTTGTTCATAGATTTAGTGGTCATGGAATGGGTTTGATGGGAAGTGGGTTCGGCGTGTACAGGAGATTGTGAATCAGGAATTAAACTAGATGCAAGTGGATGTGAAAGAGAGGCATGCGGAACAGTCATATGGATATCAGCATCTAAGTTCAGATTCATATCACAGGTATTATCATTCGATTCACAAGGAAAAGAAGGAGAGATAGAGGGGGATATACTTGGAGGTGGCGCAGGAATGGCAGCTGCAGGTTTCGAGCTCAGTGGTGGCTGCGAGGAACGATCGGGACAAGATGGAGGCGCAGGAATGGAAGGAGCAGGGGAGAGGAAATTAGGGCACGGGTTTTGCTGAAGGAAAGAGTGAGGTGCAGAGGAAAATAAGTGGGTTCCGGCAGATGAACCGTGCTTGGGCCGGGCGTGGACCGTGGAGTGTGGACCGTACGTGGTATTTGAAGGGAATGGGCTCTGCAATTCATCAAAAGTCACATGCCGTGAGATATACAGCCAATCCGTTAATGGATCCATACATTTATAGGCATTCTGTGTTTGGAAATAGCCAAGAAAAATAAAAGGAATTGATTTTGGTTGTAATTTATGGGTATTGTATGGCCTTGTGAGAGGGAAGCATAAACAACCAAATTTTCTCAATTTGAGATAATTTGGTCGTTGACCAAAAAGAACCTCAAATGGAGACTTGTTTTTAAGAAGAGGGGTTGGTTGGCGATTTATGAGATAGTTGGCTGTTTGGAAGGCATGGTGCCAATTAGAAAGAGGTAAAGAGGCATCGTGAAGCAAGGTGAGACCCGTCTCGACAAGATGATGGTGACGTCTTTCGGAAACACCATTTTGTTGAGGAGTATAGGGGGCGGTGGTGTAGTGGCTTATGCCATGATCGGACAAATATTTTTTTTAACTTAAAAATTCGCCACCATTGTCTGAGTACAAGCTTTTTATGGAACACTTAAATCTTGTTTCAACAAGTAATTTAAACTGTGGAAAAATTGTAGAAACAAGAGATTTTGTGGACATTGGGTAAAACCATATATATTTGATGTAATGATCCACAAAAATAAGATAATAACGTTCACCATTCAAACCGGTAACATGCCCAGGACCCCAAACATCACTGTAAATAATTTCAAGCGGAGAATGACTTTGAAAACTTGTAGAGCCAAATGGTTGTTGATGTGCTTTATTGATTGAACAAGAAGTACATGACAATGGTAATTTATTTGTTGTGAGAGGAAGGGAAAAAAGATTAACAAGATTTTGAACAACTTTAATCGATGGGGTCCAAAACGCTTGTGCCACCCATCGATTGAAGTCCGTTCATGCACATAGGCAACCATTTTGGGAGTAGAAGAAGCCACCATTGAGTTGGAAAAATGTAGACGCCATTCTTACATGCACCTCTTAGTAGTATCGCCCCCGTGGATCGTGCCTTCACAAGGAAATAAAAAGGGTGAAATTCAAGAAAAACATCATTTTGCTTGGTGAAATGATGAACAGAAATGAGATTTTTGTGAATATTGGGAACGCATAAAGTATCATTTAAATGACAAAAATTTTTGGGTGTGGGTAATGCTAAAGATTCAATATGCGTAACCGCCAAACCTGTACCATCACCAAGAAGGACTTCATCAGTGCCATCATACTCAGAGTGAATTGATAAATTTTTTATATCTCCCGTGATATTGTGAGAGGCTGTAGAGTCAATTAACCATTTATTTTCTTGACCATTCGAAGTTCCTGCACAATTAACAGTCATTTCAGAATAATTTAATTGAGGGCAAGCCTTAGCCATGTGGTCCATTTGATCACAATACTGGCATTTGGGCTGATAGCGTCTCTGATTAGAGTTGAACCGGCCCTGATTATTGGAACGACGTGGGTCACGAGATGGGCCATTTGAGCTGGAAGACCGATGTTGGCCTTGTGAACGTGGAGACCCATTTCCCTTGTGAGGAACTTTCTGTTGCTGAGATGCAGAGAAGCCAGAGCGTCGGCTTGTGAAATTTGCAGCGGCCACGAGCTGCTGGGTAGCAGCCTCCATCCTGCGCAGGTAATTTTCATGCCTCCTTGAAGCTCCTCAAAGGCAAGGGATTTTTCTATTGCCCGAATAGGAGCAGCAATCTCACGGAATTCAGGCCCTAACCCATTGAGAACGTAGAGAGTAATGTCGTCGTCGGAGACGGGGTGATCGATGAGTGCAATCTTATCAGCCAGGCCTTTAACGGCATGAAGGTACTCTGGAATTGGGCGATTTCCACGCTGAATCAAGGTGAGCTCTTCCTTGAGTTGCATGGCCCTTGTACGCAATTTACTTGCATACATGGTGGATAATTTTTTCCAGGCATCATTGGAGGTTTTTGCTGTGGCAATAAGAGGGGTAATGGTTGGGGAAGTAGAGGCAAGGATGGCACTAAGAATTAATTTGTCTTGCCTAACCCAGTGGTGTTTCTTGGCTATAGATGGTGGGGTGCCGTCGGAGGAGTGGCAACGGGATTCACCAGTAACGTAGTCCATTAGATCATAGCCAATTAGGAGAGCCTCAAACTGAGCTCTCCATTGGGGAAATGAGGAAGGTGTGAGTTTCTCATTGATCTGAGCTGTGATGTTAAAAACAACAAGAGGGGCTCGGAGGTAGGCTGAGTTGGGGAAGACATTAGGATTGAATTCTCGTTGGAGACTTGGTCTTTTGATACCATGTAGAAGAGTAAATATTCTGAAGCTCACAATGGAAATATCAACACACATATATTGATCTGTTTTGTAACCATTTATTAAGAGGTTTACAAACCTATCTAAGGGATTTGTACAGCTAAGGAAATATTGTATACAACGGTTACAGATTTGCCTTACTAAAAATAAAACAACTACATCAATTAGAGGCCATGATACTCGGCTTGATGATTGCTGCAAATCACTTCCATATTTGTTGTTGAATTTGAATCTTATTCTTATCTTGTGTCACTTTCCTTAATAACTTACAAGGATATGAAAGATCCAGAGAAGCTATTGAAATTAAGTTTATTATTCAACAGCTATGCTATACAACCGAGCGTATGGTAGTGTTGTCTGCCATTGCTGGTGGTAATTGATGGCTGCTTGTGTTGCGTGACTTGTGTCCTTCAGCATTGATGGTTGAGCATATCGATTAATATATACTTTCACTCTGTTTATTTTTCACGCTGTCCGATTTTATGCAATTGCATTTGCGGGTTGCCTGTCAGTACCCCTGGCCTGTCCCCCGGTGCTGGTTTCCATCAAACAATTTAGACCTAGGTTTGCCAAGAACTCATCTATTCTAATTTGTTCCGTAATTTTGTTGCTTGTATTTGTTCCATATCCATGTCATAGTTGATGATAGAATGCCAGGGCTAACAAGTGTTTGACGTTGTCGCTGGAAATTTATTTTTGCCGAGTGATACGGGGAATGTTGTTGTTGCAGGTTATTTCAGTAATGCAGAAGCAACAGCATCAACTCTTGATTCAGAGGGATGGTTGAAAACTGGAGATATCTGCTATATTGATGATGATGGGTTCATTTTTGTGGTTGATAGGCTGAAGGAGCTAATTAAATACAAGGGATATCAGGTGAGGCATTAATAATTAGGTTCGGGATCTTGGATTTGGCCTTCTTTTATATGCAAACACCTATGCCTTAGTACGCTATGCATGAGGAGGATGCTATATATATGAGAATATTGTAACCAGCAACTGGATATCATCATGTTTGAAAGATATTTTGAATCACATTATCATGAAAATCGTGTCTCAAGAAAAAAATGCTAATTTCTCTCTCAACGTGTTAGGTTCCCCCAGCTGAACTAGAGGCCTTGTTACTTACTCATCCGGAGATCTCTGATGCTGCTGTTATACCGTAAGTCTTCTTCTCTAGAGGCAAAAGAGCTGGATTACTTGCTGTTATGCATCCTTGTTAATCTTGTAGACAAACACAATACATTTAAGGGAAATGGGTTTTTAGAGAGCAATATGTGATTTACAAAAAATGAAAAAGAGAGACCCTCTGTTTGATTTGTTTTGTTTTAGCTTTCCTGATAAGGAGGCTGGACAGTGCCCCATGGCATACGTGGTAAGAAAAGCTGGAAGCAATCTCTCTGACAGAGCAGTCATGGACTTTGTAACGGGACAGGTAAGCTGAGAGTATTGATTTAAAAATATGAATTGTATTATTGAATCTCGATGCTAGCAGAAATCCGTTGTTACTTGTTAGTTCTGTGCTGACATACTATATGTGCACAGGTGGCTCCATACAAGAGAATCAGGAGAGTGGCATTTATAGATTCTATACCCAAGAATCCGTCCGGCAAGATTCTTAGGAAGGATCTAATACAACTTGCAACCTCCAAACTCTGAATTGTTTGTTGTTTGCTTACTGGGACGGTTGCAGTTGCATTTCTTCATCAACATAAAAAAATAAAAAAAAACCGTGTGTTTTATCTATTTTATGCTGGGATGAATGAATCGTGCTTGTTATTTGGTTTAAGAAATGCTTTAATCACAAGGGATTTCACAAAAATAAACTCACAAACTGATGTAGCTTGATGTGGCACATCAGATTATAAAATTATTTTTATTGTAAAATAAATCTATTGCATCACATAAAGTCACGCAATTTTGTGAATTTACTTTTACGAATCTGTTTGTGATTGTAAAACTACTTGGTTGGTTTTGATAATTGAAGTTTATGCCTTTTGTTTTCTGTGATACGTAAACTTGGTTAAGCGTGGAAGACATATCTACTTGGGCAGGAGATTCTCTAGCTTCCCAATCATTACCAAGTGGGAAAGTGTACTGGCTACGCATGCTTGATGATCATACAAATTTTGTTCTCCTGTATTTTTCCTCCACATGGAAGGGGACAAGAATTATTATCCACAACAACAACGATAGCTAGGAAATTAAGCGTAACCCAGAGGAATAACTTACGTAGTATTTAGGACAAATGAATTGTCCCAAATTATTTATAAATGGACAACAGTGTAACCTGGAAAGGTAAAAAAGCATGCGTTCAAGCGGTCATTGGAGTCTGGAGAGTTCAGAACAGAGCGTGCTATACGTATTTCTCTTCCACATTTCACTATGATCTCACTAGGATTCTTATAACATCTCTTTGATTTTTATTATATCTTTCTGTGAAGCTTTGATGGGTAGGTTGAAGGTCTAGATTGTTACAGTTTGATAAGGTTGGCTGTGATTGATGATATTGAGTGTAACAAGTCTGAAGAAAGAAAGGTAATGGGAGAGGGAGCATTGTGGTGCGATCGGCTGCCCCTACTGATGTAACGGACCTTTTGCTAGATATTAGGCATGCAGTGTGAACTAAAATGCTCTGGTTTTATCACTTTGTGCAGATGACCAACTAATCTGTGGCTGCAGGAGGCATGTAGAACTCCGCACCGATGAGGTCACTGAAGGATAAGGTGATCATTCAATGTTGTGGCCGGCCTGGGGTGCCTTATAACAAGGGTCTCATTGCTATTGGGCTCTGTCTGGGTCCCTTGACTTTGGAATCCAATCCAGGACGCAGACCTTCCATGACTGATTATCAATTTATTATATTTTAATAAAAAGAATTAAAGATTTATTACTTTCAAAATTGAATTATTGATTATTTTAAATCGAATGGAATAGCTCAAGAAATCTAGGCAGTATCTTCTAATAATGGAATTCTAGGAAGAATAAATCTTCACAGAAGCCACTGTTACGCTACATCCATTGCACACATTACGTGTAGACTGGGTTCACTAACAAAGCTAAACCGGTTTTCTCCATTTCGTCTCTCTCAGAGCTCGCGCCCCTCATTCAACCATTTACCCCCCAACCCCAAGCCCTCCCATCTCAAAGCTCTCAAAGCACGACCTCAGCTCTCAGCCCTCGATCCCATCTCTCCACCAACCGAGTCCCTAAGCCGTCCTATCTCTCCACCAACGAGTCCCCAAGCCCTCGGGAGTATTTCTCCACCAATGAAGCCCTCGGGAGTATTTCTCCACCAATGAAGCCCTCGGCCCCTTGGTTCCTTCAAGCCATCAACGAAGCCCTCAGATCTGTGGGAGGGTAATGTATCGTTTCTTCCAAATAATCTGTGATTCTAGGGTTTAGCATAGATTTTTTTTTTCTCTTTTTTCTCTCTGTTTTTGCTAGAAACTAATGTACCCTCCTGTAGATCTTGCCTCTCATGGCATTGCACGAACCTCTCTCGGCAGCTCTAAACCAACTCCTTCGGTTTCTTGCCTATACATGCTTAAAGACTAAGCCCGGAAGTATAAGGTATCGAGAGCTTAAAATTTGCATTTTTTTTCAAATCAGAGTGGTTTTTTCAATTGTCGAAAGTTGGTTGCCTAAAAGTGGAGTGAGACTTTGAAGTTTTGTTCTCACATATGAATATAGTATGGTTTGCTTGCATTTGCTTTTCCATTTTTTGAAAATGAGAAGAATAATCTGAATTGGTGATATTTTGATTTTTTCATAACATGTTATTCCAAGTTAACAGATTTGAGTATAATGGTTGCTTATGGTTTCTTTATTCGTTTGGAATAAAACAATGACTGTGTGTGTATCTTTGTGCTTTTAATTGATACTAAATTTTAAGTACTTTTGCAGGGATGTTACTTATGTTTCTGGCATATTAGTCATTGCTGCAGCTGGAAAGAGTTCCAATGGTATTAATGTGGTTATATGGGATACATTGGTTCCCCCTTCAACCTTTCGAGTTTCCATTATATATCATGAAGGTTTTCCTCTTACTTTGAAACTGCACATGGTGAAACTGGCTATACAATGGCAGCCACAACTCTAACTTTGGTGCTGGAATGACAGAGGATTCAATGAAGATGTTACTCTTTTTGTGAAGATTTTGATTGAATCTCAAAATGTCCATTCATGTTATGTATTTAGATAGCCACAATATTTGTATAACTGGAATGATCCTGAAGTTATGGGAATCTGTTCATGTACATGATGGCATTTATTTTATGAACATGTGGTTAATTTCAATGGAATATCTAGGCAATTTGAGCTTCATCCATTGTTGAGTATGATTATGGGTAGATGCGTTTTTCGGTTTCATGTTGAGTAATGAATTTTTAGTTGTTTTTAGTTTTTACTTTTAGGTTAGTAGTGGAGGTCAATAATGCCCGTTCATGATGTAGATGGCTTTTGAATGAAAACAGCTTGTGCACATGATTTGATGAAACCCATGTATGTAAATTGTATGCCATTAAATTAACCTGTGTAATGAAAGTAGCTTGTGCACATGGTTTGATCTCGCCTGTGGATGTAAATTGTATCCGTCCAAGTCTAATGTCATTGGATGTACCCCCAACAAATAATCAATAAGTCTAAACACCTGCAAATTGCCATTATATTCATAACCTATCCAAGTTCAAAGACTTAGTTTTCCGGAGTCTAAAACAGAGCACGTTCATGTGCTAAACCAACCAAGATTACTAATAATTACAGCTAATTCGTTGACTAGCATAAGTGAATCTTTACAAATTAGAATGAGCCAGATGTATCTGCTGAAGCTAACATAAACATTGGTCAAAAGAGTGAAACATTAGTTCCTATTATACTTTAACTCTGGAAGCACAACAGCTACCCATTTTCACTTTTGAATTGGCCTCGTGCTTCTTCACTTTTGATGTCCCCATTTTCTTTTCAACAAAGATTCCTAGCTTCACGGCTGTAAATAATGTTCATGTAATTAAAAGTGACCATTTCTACTTCAGCTGGATCAGCCTAGAAGGTGGTCCATTCATCACTAAAAGTCAAAATTCCTGGAAACATCTTCAGTGGGTCCTCTGACAATCCTCTAGATGCAACTCCACCATCTACACCATGCATCTATCCTGCCCATTCGAACAAAAAACCATTTTGAAAGTTAATGCTCAAAAGAAGTTTACCCAAATAGAAGCTACAAACAAACAATAAACCAGAAACAGTTGTCTCATAAGCTAGAAAAATAAGTTCATCCCAACAATAAACCAGAAACAGTGAATTTTTCATAGTAGAGTTCACTTTTTTATAGAAGGTACTCATGCAAAACTTGTACATTTGAGACAACTTGTATATATCATTATTTAGCTTCATGAAGTGATCAATACTTTTTTCTATCATTTAGTTGATCTGTTCCTCTACCAATGCAAAGGTCAACGCCATGTGTTTTAGGTCATGATAATAACTTTATGCAATATTTGATTTACAGCAAATTAGGGCAAATGTTGCAGTCGTACGTATAAGACCACCATAGTGCATATTTTTCCTTCCAGATATTAAAAGAATCATAGAGGAAACCAAAATTTGAGAAAAATATCCCCAAACCGTTCCAGTCAGACATCAATCATGAAAAACATGACTAATACATGTTGAGAAACCAAGAATGCAATAATTACATATCTTCCCCAAGTTAACACCAGATTATTGTACTGTTTCATCTACTGCAACTCTATTGTTCCAGATTATCTCATAAGTTAGAAAAATAAGTTCATTCCAACAAAAAACCAAAAAAAATGGCTTGGACTGACAAAAACGCCATCATTACCTCTTTCTCACATAACTAAAGATCATTAAATTTGTTAGATTCAAAATAAAAAGGAAAGAAAATAGACCTTTGCATGTTAGCTAGTGATCAAAGCCTTGGCATAGCTCCATAGCCTCTCAAAGAGCCAAGAGGTACAAAAATTAAACCTTTGCATCTCCACAAAAACACAACAAAAAAATCTCCTTTGATCTTTATTTTAATCCTGATTTTAATGATTAATGAACTGAAGAACTAAAAGTGCTTTAACAAAAATACATCTCATAAAGGTTTCTTCTCAAACATGTTTTCTGTCCAATTCAAATTTGTTTCCCTAAACATAAAACATTCATTATCCATCAAAGAAAACCCCATGGCATAGATTCTTATAAACATCAAACAACAAATAAGAGCCATGAGTTTGGCTACTAAGATAATTCAACAACAGCAGTGGATTGAATGAATGTACACCCTTATGAGAAAAAAAAGAAAAGAAAAAAGAAGCCCATATTATATCAATAGCAACTAACCAGACAAGATCGCTAAGTGCCCTAAAAAGAGGATTCTAAAGCTGGGGAGAGCTGATTCAATAGTCATCATATCTAACCACGTCCGTTGGAAGCTCTCTAGAGTTCTGGAAATATTACACGAACTTGCTTTTCAAGAACCATTGCAGGAGAGAGAGAGAGAGAGAGAGAGAGAGAGAGAGAGAGAGAGAGAGAGAGAGAGAGAGAGAGAGAGAGAGAGAGAGAGATTGACGTTGTTTGTAAAAATTTCATTTTTTGTGTAAATGTGAACAAATTACTTATGACGGAACAAGAAGATGTTAAAGATGCAAATGATTTCAACACTCCATTCCCTAAGCCGCAATACCCATCTTACAACAACCCAAAACTCACCCCTCTCAGTACACAAGAAGAAACCAGATTTGTCCTTAAAATGTTACCTACGATGCCCTCCAAGGGACGGCGGCGAAAGAGAGCTCCACCATAGTAGTGTCGCTAGTTTCCATTAAATGAGCTCGGGGGAGGGGCGAACCTGGGCAAATGGATGAGCTTTGCAGGGTGGTGCTGGGCAGAGGTCAAATGCCGCGACACAGGTTGCTTGGTGAGGGAGGAGGGGGGTCTTCGCAAGATTAAATATGATTTGCTCCGTTCAATGATCTGATCTCGAGGAGTGGTAGCGCTGGGCAGACGGAGGAGCGTCGCTCGGTGTAGTTGGACAGAAAGACGGCGTCGCCGGGTGGTGCTGGGTAGAGGAAGGTGATGCGATGCGAGCGAGGGAGGAGGTATTTCGCGGGGCTCTGAAATTCGAATGGGGCTCTGAAATTCGAATGGGGAAGAGAAATCAACCGAGAATTAAAACGCACGTTTGGTTTAAAAAAAAAAAAAAAAACAGAAGCCACGTAGTGAGTGCAATGTGTGCACTGCTACAGTGGCTTCTATATAGCACTACTCATTCTAGGAATACATTCATTTCTTGGGTACTGAAGAAACCGGAAAGTGTCAGTACCCGTACGGTGGTTTGTCGGTTTCTGTTCAAAACTATTGACAGCCACCTGTAGTCTATCGATCGATTGATATTAATATACGTACATGATATTCCAAACTGTTAGAAATTAGAACTGCCATTCATCACCCAGTACGAAAAAGTCCAGAAAATTGCCGCTTGTATGCTCGGCATCACCGAATCACAAGTAGTATTTGCACGTGCATTCCAAAGACGACAGTAGAGAGTATTATTTGGGGATATCTTCTGATTTTTTAGCATGTTCTTTTGTTGTTTATCTTACCTCTTTTAGCTTCTGAGGTCTTCTAGTAATGATTAAACAGTTCTAGTCGAAGTAGTATTACTCTACTACTGGAAATATATATGAAGATAATATAATTAATTAATTTATATATATATTTCGATTTTGTCATAATACTGGACCAACATATTATCTAATTAATTTCCCAGTTGGAAAGAAGATCTCTTTCACAGGTATTTATAGTACGATTCACAGAACTACTCATCCTACCGATCGAGAATACACACTTCCCTATTGGATGGGTCGTCATTAAATCTACCACATGCATGCATGCGACACGGTTACAATCCGTGATAATTGAAGTTTGAACTCCTTAATTTGTTAGCATTAATTAATCCGGCAAGCAAAGCTCTAGCTAGGCTACCGATTTTCCACGACCTTCCAAGAAAATTAATGATCAAGGAGAGGGATGGGTTTATTGAGTTGCGACAGATCATTAAATAATCCAATCCTTTGGCACTCATGAATTTAGACGTTCTTTCAAAATAATTAAGTCCACTTTTCTCCTACTTCACGTGCATTTCCTCCTGTTTGCATGCTGGGAGATTCAAGCTAGCATTCAAACCGTTAGTTAATTGGTAACTCCATATGGACAAGCTTTTCAAGTTTGGAAGATCATGGAACTTTGGCATCGATAACCTATTTAATTAATTTGCTTGAGCAGCTAGGATCGGTATCACTTGTGGTGAAGCCAACATGTTCTATTAATATATGTCATGTCCAACTTGGTCCCCACCACAGAGTTATTGATCGTGAATAGTCGATAAGATCCAAAACAATCCCACTTCCAAAACCATGTCTTCTATCCAATCAGCACATGGTTTTGGTTGAAACATAAAGTTCACATTCAATCAAACTCAGGTATAAATTCCCATGCCATTCTACTCATGAATCATAACCCTTTACTGATATATATATATACACCCTAGTCCTAGACGATGTTATTTATAGCTTGTCTATTACCACTCTTGAAGAAAGAAAAAAGAGAAACCACCATGATCAGCTTGAAAAAACTCATTGACATGGCAAGGAAGTGGAAGAAAATGGCTGGCATTGGGAGGAGAACGATCTCAATCCCAATAATCCGCCATAGGGTGGCTGATAAGGGTCACTTCGTCGTATACACGATAGATAAGAAAAGGTTTGTGGTGCCTTTGGTTTATTTGCGCAGCAGAATCTTTGAAGAGCTATTTAGGATGTCTGAGGAAGAGTTTGGGCTGCCAAAGGACGGGCCAATCACGTTGCCATGCGATGCGGCCTTCTTGGAGTACGCCGTGTTGGTTGTTCAAAGGAGTGTCTCTGTAGAGCTGGAGAAGGCATTGCTGGTGTCGATAGCTCGGAAACTGCAGAAGATCAGTTGAGTTATTATCGTCAAATATCCATCCATGGCTTCTGATCGATCATGCATGCAGCATGCATTCAGCTCGCATTTATATATACATGACCAAGATAACATTTTAAGATCGCATTAACATTGAAGATTACATTTTGCTTTCCCCTGTTAATACAACCTTGATTTAATAAGGATCTTGTACTTTTTTGTTGTGAAAGATGGAGGGTTTAATCCTTCTTGTTTAACTGGGTCTCTTTTTGGTGGACGAATTTCATTGAATGGTGAACTGATCTATCCTTTAGTGTTGATGTGTGTCAACTTCTTAAATCTCAAACACCATCGGCAGACATGACATGAGAGTTGAGGCATCGTGGACGTGATCAAACTTGCTTTTAAACGAAAAGAACAAGAAAATAGAAAAGAAACGAAAACGGAAAAGACATTTGGCCGTGTTTTTTCTTCAAAATCTAAAACATAGCAAGTTCATGAAACGGGGCTCATTTGCGACCATAATATAATTGAATTTTGCTACATACAAATACAGTTGCGCATTAATTTATATACCAATACTGATTTATTAATACTTAAAATTTAAATTAACATTGTTTTTAATAAAATCTACTTTTTAGCCAATCACATCACATTAGTTCATAGATTAGTACACAACTATGCTTACAACTATATTTTTCCAATATAATTTCACGACTAATACTCACTCATCATCTCAATTATTATATCATCTTATATTATTTTATGATGTAATATTAAATAATTAAAGATTATTTATTATATTTTATTTATAAATCTATCATCTAATACTATATTATGAAATAATGGTAAAATGATAAAAAAATAATAATGAATAGATTTATTCTAATTTCATACGTGCCTCTTGCCTATAAGTACGTACTGAGGTACAATGGTGGCCGCATCCGATTCTTCTTTTTCTTACGAGTAACAGTCTTTTTATAAAAAAAGAAAAAAAAAAAGAATTTCACTGAAAAAAATAAATAAATAAAACATATTCTATTTTATTAGAATCTACCTTTTCTATAAAATATTTGCGTGTCTATTTAAATATTGTATCTAATATATTTTTTTGAAAACTATTTTTTGACGTGACTTGAGGCCGGCCCTTTCATCAATCATCATATCATATAATTACTTTTATTATCAATTAAATCTACTAAATTACATCTAAATACATCAACTTGTAAAATTATTTTTCTATGTATACATTTCTTTTAAAATATTTTTGTAAAAATCAAGAGGCTTTTAGTTCCCCTAGACATGTCCAATTTAGTTGAGGCTCTTATAGCCAAAATTCTGATCTGCTCGATTTATAATCCTTGTTCATGAAAAGAAAATTAAAAAAACCCCATCTGCAAATTTCCAATAGATTATTCTTGTATAGAAAATGATAATTAATATATATATATAGACATATATATATATTTTATAAACAAACCACATGTAATTAGGGTTGCAAACGAACAGAGTCACTCGTAAATAATTTGAGATTGACTCGTATAAACTCGACTCGGAATTGATTCATTTAATAAATAAGTTGTTCATGAAGATTAATATTGGTTCGAATATTAAACGAGTAAAACTCGTATAATCTCGACTCGATTCGATTTAAACTCGTGAATAATATTCTTATAAACTCAATTCGACTCGTTTTGAATTTGTCACAATACTCGTAATATTTATATATATATTTAATATATACTTACATATATTCTTTTATTATATATATTTTCTATGCTATATATATTATTTTTGATACTTTGTATAAGTAATATATGTTGTTATTTTAAGTTTATGTATAAGTAACATGTTTTATTATTATACAATAATAACGTATTAAGTTTATCAAAGAATTATTGAGTCAAATATTAAATGTTTATAAAAATAAACAACTATAATTGATTGCAATACTTTCTTAACTAATCATATTTTGATTATTTGGTCATATTTAATATTATATCAAGGATAATTGAATACTTTAATATTAAATTAATAGCTTTATTATGTAATTTTTAAATGACTTTAATGTATTAGGCCTTCTTGATGCCATATGTATTGGAAAGTGACAATGAATCAATGTTATATTGATATTTGATATGCTTATATTTTAGTATGTGTATATGCCTTAGCTTATATTTTAGTATGTGTATATGGCTCGTATCAAGTTAAAATTAATTAAGAGAAATAATCTTATTTATTTATCAAAAAAAAAAAAAAAAAAGCTTCAGCCAACCAAAGAAAAAAAAATTGTAAGTCAGATTTAAACCGAGCTTGAGTCGAGTTCTTATCAACTCGTATATTTTTTGTACTCGAGTTCAATCATCATTTATGTTAGATGAGTCGAGCTCGATTAGAGATTTTCAATATTTTTTGAGCTCAAGTCGAGTAGATATATATATACTAAACAAGCTCTTGACCCTATGTTAGAATTCGACTTGATTCGGTTTGCTTGCAACCCTAAATGTAATTAATAATCAAGTCCTTACAAGAGATTGCTTATTAAGCCAAACAGCTCGAGATACAAAGAAAGGACAATCAGACTATAACACCATATCTGAAAAATTACAAGTATTTCTAGTCAATAGACGAGCCACACTATTTCCTTGTCTATTAATATGCAGAAATTGCACCTCTTGAAATCTTGCATTAATCTTCTAATATCCGCAAGGAGGAAAGCAAAATTTGTGAAAATATCAACAACAAAATTCAAAATATTCACAAGAACAAGGCAATCTGTTTCCACAATCAACTTTGTAATGCCCCATTAAACAAAAATATGTAAACCCCTTAGCACTGCAATTGCTTCAATAAATTATGGAGATGATACCTCACACCCGCTTGTTGTAACTCAAAAAAATTGGCTTCATCAACATTCATCTTGAGGTAACCTGGCGGTAAAGAGGACCAACTTAACACCTTTTGTACCGCCTTGCTATGCCAATAAAAAAATTTGCACTTTTTTAAAATGTGACTACAAGGATAGCGCACCATTAATCATATGGATAGCACTATGTACAATATTCTCATAAATAAATTGATTTCTCCTATACTACATTCCCAGCCATAGCAATAAAAGTGACAAGAATCTCCTTCCTCGCCTTTTTCCTTCACTGCCATAGCTAAATCCCAAAAGGATATATCAGAAGGCAAATCATTTAGCCAAGGCACATATTGTAAGTATATATTTTTTACAGCTGAACAATAGAACAAAGCATGGGATGCATCCTCATTTGAATTCTTACAGAAAACACAACATTCTTCCACTCCAACCCCTTTCTTCACTAGATTATGAAAAGTTGGCAAATACTCATTACAAACTCTCCAATCGAAAACTTTCATCTTGTGAGGAATTTTCAATTGCCAAAAACATTTCCAGAAAGAAGAAAACTAATATGCTCTAGACCTCTCACCTTCAAGCTGAGATTTGGCAACCTGTAGCAGCTTATACCCACTTCTAACTGAATAAATACCACTCTTTTTAGAAACCCAGTACCAAGCATTTTGCTGAGATACTAACACCCGCAACTTCAAAATCTGATTCACTATCCTTGGATTGAAGAGAGCTCACAATGCATCCACATTCCACCACCTAATATTAGCATCTATCAAATCATTTACTCTTTGATTCGAATCAGAACCATTTGGCATAGCTTTTTGGATATCTTCCTTTTGAATCCCCGGAATCCAATAGTCATGAAACACCCTTATCGCTTCCCCTTTACCCACTCTCCACATACAACCAGATTTCAACAAACTTAGAAAACTGAAAATTCATTTCCAAACATAGGAGGAATTCAACTCAACTTTTGCATCAAATAAAGAGGCATTTGGAAAATATCGGGCTTTAAACATCCTATGAAGGAGAGAACCCTCATTAGTTAACAATCGCCAACCCTGTTTAGCAAGAAGAGCCAAATTAAAATCACTAATATTTTTTAAAACCCATACCACCTCTAAACTTAAAATCACAAAACTTCTCCCACCTTACCCAATGATTTTTCTTCCTTTGAGATTGATTTCCCCACAAAAAACGAGCCATCATCATCTCCATCTCATGACACAAGCTTTGTGAAAACAAAAAACAGTTCACAGCATATGTCGGGATAGACATATATATAGAAGAACCATATGAATCTATTTTGTCAAAAGAAATTGATTTTTGATCTCATAATTGATCTAACAAGCTAGATGAATCACGTCGCTCTTTTTCAATCTTGTCTTGCTCAAAAATAATATAATAGAATCTTTTCAAATTAGGATTGGAATCACTCTAATCTGATTAAGCAGCACAAATTTGGATATTCTCTCTCCAATAGGACTCTTTGCTCCTTTCTAATTGATATTAATTTATTACATTGATGAAAATTAAACTTGGGGATTGTTTTGCAGGCAAGTTTTTTTGTTTATGTAATGCTAAAAGTAATATTAGTTATAGTTTTAGAGTGTGCAAACTCCACACACTTCTATTAAAAAAAATGGGATCGATTATTAAAAAATAAAATTTTTCATGTATATATATTTTAAAAATTTTGTATCTAATTTTTTAAAAAAAATGCAGGACGAATAATTAAGACTCTACAAATCATTTTCATTGTAATAATAGGCTAAGTACAACTGAAAAACTAATGGTTCTGTATGTCAAATTGATCTAAAAGGTTCAAAATTGACACTTTCCTGCCATTATTTTCTCAGAAATAGCCTATAACGTTAACTTTCTGTCCTAGCAAAAAACGAAAGGACGAGAAAGAGACAGGCTAGCTGGTTAATTATAATCTTAGTCAATATATATAAAACGTAAGCTTATTTTATTATTATTTTTTTAATTGCATTAGACGCGTTTTTATTTTTTAGCATGGCATGCATGCATGTCCATTCTCCCCTTCTTTTTTAAAACCACTCGTGAGGATTACCATTCACGATCTCAAAGGGAAGAAGGACATGATCCCATACGTATGCAGGGCTTTAATAATTCACCTTATTTCTCATCCTGATCGTCTTTTCCTACAGTGGGAGGGAAGTAACAATTGAGCATAAACCTTCATACGAAAAACATAAGAATGGCGAAATAAATTATTTGCCTATCACAATCAAATCGCTCGGGTTAGGTAAAAGAAAACCATCAATCATCTCTATTGACACTAAACGTGTTGCCATTTTCATCATTTCTAATATTTTGACCTTCAACACCATACCGTATCAGGCACTCCTATATATATATATATATAATTTTCAACCTTTCGAGAAGTTTGTAGTCAATTAGGCTGGACCCACGTCGTTCTGACCAAGTGACGTGTCTTCAGATCACAACGTCTCGTGGCACAATGCTTTCAATTCCAACTTTTTTTGGGAAAAAAAAAAAAAAGACCTTTCTTTTAATTTGAAATTTTAAAGCCTTTCCTTTTAATCCATGTTGCCATATTTTTGCTTGTTCTTTTTTTTTGGATCTGTAGGGGAAAGAGGATTACAATTTTTCTTCCCCACATTCAGTATTTTTAATTTATTTTTAATATTATTGAATAGACTGTGCAGAGAATCCAGACGAGCTAGCCCGAGGCAGGAAGGAAAAGAAACCGAGGCTGGGACATACAAGCCTGTGCAGTCAATTTTTATTTGGCTGAGCCCAGTGAGTCAACACGGCGGAGACAAAGGATGGGAATAAAATAGAGAGAGGAAAAAAAAAATATCAAGAATCCAAGGAAATGGGAATAAAGAGTAATATATTAACGTTGGTGGAATTCTGGCACAAGCCAAATTGTATGATTAAGTTATGAAAACCCTTTCATTATTCACAGTAACGAAGACCATTATTTCTCAGTTCTAGAAGGGTACATGCCAGACACATTTTTCTTCCTTTTTTTTATTAACTATAAACTTCCCTGTATTTAAATAAAAGTGTTACAATTGACTGCCAATCAAATTGGATTATTTGCTTATTTCTTAACAAGTTATACTAAGTCAAGTGTGTATAATTGGCATTATTAGAATAATAAATTACAACTTGTTATAGGACCGCGTGAGAGGAATCAAGGAAAAAATGCCTTAAATAGTCAATAAATATAGTTCATAAGACATCCATATTTTAATTTTTAATCCATAAATGATTGCATGTAACACACCTATTATGTACCAAGAATTTTGGGGCCAGGGGCTAGGGCCATGAACCATCATCGGTTGGTTCAGATAGTTCATCCATCTGTTAACAAGGTTCGAATTATTTGCCCCACCCCAAGCATGAGAGAATCATAGGGCCAGAATGATAAATTAAAGTTCTAAAGGGTTACGTTTAGATATTGAAATAATTTTAAATGATTTGTAAATAATAGTAAAAAAATCTTAAATAATAATATAAAAAAATAGTGAATAATTTGTGGATAGTTGTAAGAAATGTGATAATAGCCAGCTTCCTGTCCAAACAAATTAAGTAATGGCAAACAATTCCAGTCAATCAAAGCAACAAACAACAACCAGAACCCGTGATTTACTGTTAGCTAAAGTATCGTAACAGTGCTTGTGGTGAATGAAGCTGACTGTTTGATCTTTTTGGATATTAATTGCATCGCCAATAAAGTGTTTGATTGACTCTTTTTTCTTCGGAACTCCGCGTAAATGCAGAGAGATGAGCCATCTTTCTCCAGCCATTTGCGTCTTAAGAGCAGCATATACGTATTTTCATTAAACAGGAGGACTCTGTTTTATCTTGGTGGCAGAGGATTTGGCATAGAAAGTACAATGGTCTAACAAAGACTAACATAAAAGGAAAAGAGGTGACCTTCCCCTCCTCCATGGCAAACGGCAAATGATTTTTTTTTTTTTTTCCTTATTATTCGCTTTCACTCTCTCTTTTCGCCCACCGTGACAATCGGACATGGTCCAAGTCAGTCAGGCAAGAGCTTCACCACATACCAACTGCACTAACGAGAGTGAAAAGATAACAAAAGAACATTAATTTTACAGCGAATGCAGTTGAGTCCAATTTGGCATCCGGTAATGATATTATAAACGCCGGTCAACAAAAGTTGTCTACCCAGAACCGAAGTCATCTCTCTCTTACCTATCTCTGTCCCCCTCTACTTGTATGTTGCCTTCCAAGTAATTTTCAATGTTCAACATGTTTTGCTCCAAAAGACTATTATATAACAATCAAAGCCCTTCTGGCCATGCAGTGTGAGGCGGAGGAGGGAGATTAGGAAGAGGAGTGGAGGAAATTGCAGTGAGCGAGCGAGGAAGAGATGGAAGAGGTGGTTGAAGAGAGCTCGACCATCTCTCCGAGACCTGGGATGGGCTCTGGGGCTCAGGTTGCGTCCGCCCCTCCCATGCAAACGCAGTACAATTCTCCGTCTTTGTCGAGAAAGCCATTGCTATCGATCGTCGCAGCTAATACAAATGCTGCAAACACTGCCGCGCCAAAGTCTTCTCACACTCCAAACTTCTTCACACCTTTGGGTAGCCCGATTAGGAGGGCTATCCAACTCACCAAGCTCGACCCTCATGATGCTTGGCTTCCCATCACTGAGTCAAGAAACGGCAACGCATACTACGCTGCCTTTCATACTCTTTGTTCTGGAATTGGAATTCAAGCGCTTGTACTGCCTGTAGCCTTCACCATTCTTGGGTGGTAAGCATTCAACCTCTCATGCATCAAGCAACTGTAAATTTGAAACCTACAATCTGGTCGATTGAATAGGCCAGCACGGATGCCATCAGGCCAAACTCTTGATCCTCCTACCTGTTATTAACAGATTTTACTATCAAGGAACCATGTAACAACATTACAGACTCACTACTCCGCACTTTTGATGACGTGCGTTTTGTGCACTATATTATTTGCCATAAACTATTTGTTTGAATATTGGTAATTATGATATACGGAATATTTGAACTTCACCGTCGAATTATACTTTAGTTGAACAAGCTCCAAATTAATTGCTAGCGTTTATTGTCTGTCAGGTTTTTAGGCCACATAGCACATTTCTTTACATATCATGCATATGGCAGAGCAGTTCCTGAGAGCGAATTAATTGGCTTAATACTTATTAGTTGTAATTAAACTGCATAAGCAGTATCATTTGCTGGTCCAGCTTTCGAAAACAAGTTTCCTTCTGATCATAATCTCCTTCTCTTTGATTGCAGGACTTGGGGAATAATAAGCTTGACAGTGGCGTTTGTGTGGCAGCTTTACACGCTTTGGCTGTTGGTGAGGCTTCATGAATCCACTGAAACTGGGATGCGTTATAGCAGATTTCTCCAACTTTTCAGCGCGACTTTTGGTTAGTTATACCTTTACACCTACAGATTTTACTCTGTTTTCTGAGCAGTTCTTTATGTTTACTCATTCATAAATATATATAGCCATTGACTAAGCTTCGTTGACAATTGTGTAATCCTCTACAGGCGAGAAAATGGGGAAGATCTTTGCCCTGTTTCCAGTAATGTATCTATCAGGGGGCACATGTGTTGCCCTCATAATCGTTGGGGGTTCGACCACGAAACTTTTCTACCAAATCGTGTGTGGCGGTCATGGCTGCACAGAAAAACCGTTGACAAATGTAGAGTGGTACTTGGTGTTTACATCTGCTGCGGTGGTTCTGTCTCAGCTTCCCAACTTGAACTCCATTGCTGGGGTGTCTCTAATTGGTGCAATCACAGCCGTAGGGTACTGCACTATTATGTGGCTGGTGTCCGTCACGGAGGGCAGGCTTGATGGCGTTTCTTATGATCCAATCAAGGAGAACGATAATATGGCTATGATTTTCAGCGTTCTGAATGCACTTGGTATCATGGCTTTTGCTTTCAGGGGCCATAACCTTACTCTTGAAATTCAGGTACATAAATAACTCGTGCAATAAAAGAATAAAGTCACAGTAAAAGTAAATACTTTTTAAATGATACGTTTAATTTATTTTTAAATAAAAAAATTATAATATAATATATCATATCAACTTAAATTAATTTATATATTTATTTTTATAAAATTTATTAGTGATTAAAATATTTATATAATAAAATAATCCAATATATCATATGAAGTCACGTTAAGACATTTCTCACGTAGAGAACACGGGGCTCATTTTACTGCAGGCAACCATGCCTTCAAGCGAGAAAAATCCATCACACGTGCCAATGTGGGAAGGGGTGAAGGTAGCATACGCAATCATCGCAGCGTGCTTGTTTCCCCTAGCCATCGGTGGATATTGGGCTTACGGCCACAAGGTAATTTAGAACATTATCGATTGTCCCAGATTAAGTTTATTTTGTTCTGACAACATAACAAATCACTAAATTACCTTATAAATTCTATTTTTTTTTTTTTTAAATATTGACAGATACCAGCAAACGGTGGGATGCTAACGGCAATTTATCAGTACCATGGACGTGACGCTTCTCAATTTGTGTTAGCATTAACAAGCTTATTAATAATAATTAACGCCGTGACATCGTTCCAAATATACGGCATGCCCATGTTCGATGACATGGAGTCCAAATACACCAAGAGGAAAAAGAAACCATGCCCATGGTGGCTGAGGTCGGTGTTCAGAGTGATGTTTGGGTACGGATGCTTCTTTGTGGCAGTAGCAATCCCGTTCTTGGGCAGCCTGGCTGGTTTAATAGGAGGGGTTGCAGTGCCCGTCACTTTTGCTTATCCATGTTTTCTGTGGTTGAAGATTAAGAAGCCCAAGAAATATAGCATGATGTGGTGGCTAAATTGGGTGCTTGGACTTTGGGGCTCGGCTCTTAGCGTGGTGCTCATCGCTGCTGGGATTTATGTTGTCATTGACACTGGCGTTGAAGTCAGCTTTTTCAAGCCTCACTAGTCCATACATGAACAGCATTTATTTGGATTGTATTATTGGTAGGCCTCTAGCTGTACGTCTAGTCTTACATTTTTCATCGTAATGAACTTCTGTTAATTTCTGATCCTTTCAACCTTTCTAATCAACATGGCCGGCCTTCGTTCTGATTGTATATGGGTATCTCCAAATGTCATTTGTCACTGTAGCTATTCATCGTTTTATCATATTCGACGTACATTTGAGACTCATTTGGGCAGTTGTGGAAGGGTAGGTTAATGGAGAAAAAATCGCACCGCATGCCGAAATGAAATAAAGAGTCATTCTTAATTCATTGAAGCAGTTTAAGACTAGATGAGACAGTTCAAAATCAACTAGGGCGATTTAGAGCTATGATTTGGTGCCCCTTTGTACATCTATAACAATAAATAAAAAATAAATACAGAAAATATAAATAGAGATTGAGACACATATATTTATGTGATTCGGCATAAGGCTTACGTCTATAGATTGTTTGGAGAGCAAATCTACTATAATATAGATATTTTACAATTTCTCGTGATCTCTTATTTCTTTCTTTATAATGGAGGTCGAAAACCTATTTTCTAGAGGAGATTATATTCTGGAGCTCTCATTTTGAGGTTGAAGATGACTTCTATGCTCTCTTAATAGTCGCTTAGCCATATGAAAGAAGTCTCATTTTCATTGGATATGATCCCTCTTTTATAATGTCCCTTGGGAGTGGTAAGGAATGTTATCTCACTCATCTTTTGCAACTTGCTTTCTCCTCTTTTTCTTTTTTCTTTTCTTTTTTTTGTCTTTTTTTTTTCTCTTTCAATTTAATATTTATTTTTTCTTGTCATCTCCTTATCTCTTTTTCATGTATCTCTAACTGGAAACATTTTGATGGACAGGGCTTGATTTATCTGAGCGTAATATTTTTGCCTCTTAGGGTACTTTAGGAAGCCCATTCCAAAGCATCATGGCCGGCTTTGGGAACCCCATGCACCTACTCTTACAAATTATTGTTTGTATATTACCTGTGTGTTTGTATTCATATTGAAGATTTTTTTTTTTGTTAAAAATGATAATTGGATGCATTCGTTATTTAAATAAAGAAAAAATCTAGTTGTAAATATAACTATATATTAATATGTGAATCAATCTAATGTGATTGATTAAAAAGTAGATTTTATTAAAAATGGTGTCAATTTAAAATTTAAATACTAAAGAAGTAATATTGATACGTAAATTAGTTCGCCACTTAACTTATACCTACAAAAACTATTAAATAAAAGGTGTATCCAAGTATACGTAACAGTACTGTCCAACAAAATAAAGGCCTCGCAATCGCAGGGGAGATGAGATCAAAGAAGAAACAGAGCTCTAAAGGGAGGCCATTGAAAAAGTCAAAAAACAAACGGATGCAGCACGTTAAGCCACTTACCAAATTAAACGCGACAGAATCTATGAACCTTAATGAAGATCAGTAATGACCTATAAATACTAACTAAAAAAAGTAGTTGGATTGGTGTATGTCATATTTACAGAGAATGAAATATGGTAGTGGACTTCCTAGCCAAGGAGGGTGCCAATATTAATAATTGGGTAGTTTTTGGATCATAAATTAGATCAGAGACGCTTTTAGGACTTTTGCGCATTGATTGTTGGGAAGTTCCTTATTTACTCTTATAATTTTTTGCTTACTATTTTGGTGTAAATGGTAGTTCCTCCGCCTTTGAGAGTCTTGCAATAAAAATAAAAATAAAAAGTAGTTGGATTAGAATTATTATAAAGACAAAAACAAAACTTGTTTGTTCAGAAGTAATGTTTAACCATGATCTACAGCTATTCATGAATCCAATCAATACAAAATATTGGATAATAATTGCTTGCTAGCCACGCAGGGACAAATTGGTGACTTCATGAATATTCTGTTATTGCAACTAGGGCTGAATAAAAATTTGAAAATCCGACCCCGACTCCACTTTGACTCTGACAAATCGGAGTCGGAGTTTTTTTTTCCCAATAAAAGTCGGAAAGTCGGAGTCAAAGTCGAAGGTGGAGGTGAACCGACTCCGACTCCAATGCCCTGGCTTCAACTCCGCTTCGACTTCACTCTGATATTATACATATTTAATAAAAAAAAATATATTTTTCTATATATTAATCATATAAGTATAATAACATGTAATACCAATAGATAAACCCTGATATATAAATAATAAATATTGCTCAGATGACTAACACAAGAGGGGGGGTGAATTGAGTTGTATTAAAAAAAATAACAATTATAAATCAAATATATAATATAAAATATAAACAAAATATGAAATAACAATAAATATAAATAGTAAGGGTAAGAAAGAAGCAAACTCAGTATGTTAACGAGATTCGACCCCACTGCCTACATCCTCGCCTCAAGCTATCCCTTGAGGATTCCCAAATTCACTATTCAACCTCTTTCAGGTGAAGATAGAAACCTATTACACATTTGAACAACACCGCTACAAAGGATCCGTGTAGAACACCCTCTACACTTGCAATCACCTTACACGTGGTGATTCAACTATTCTTCGTGTAGAATACTTTCTACACGCACAAGGATTATACACATCTTTTTTCTGATACAAAAGCTGATAGTGGGTAGGTTATCAGAAAACACTCCTCAATGAGTGAAATAAGAACAATACAGTGCAAACTATATCTTTCAAAATGAACAAGGATTAAGGCTCAATGCTTAGAAAAGAGAGAATGAAAGTTTTGAATGAATGTTATATTCTCTTGGTGTTGTAAATGTGAAGCTCTCAAATGATCTATTTATAGGCATATGAGACTTCATATTCAAATTTAAAAAGATTCACATGTCAAAGACAACATCATTTACTTTTTCAAAAAAAAATCAAACCTAATCTTTTACTTTTTGCATATGACAAAAGGAGCACACTTTCCTTTTCAAAAAATTCAAACCTAATATTTTACTTTTTGTATATGACAAAATGAGCACACTTTACTTTTCAAAATTTTTTCAAACAAAATCATCTACCTTTTGTATAAGTTTAAAAAAGTATCAATCACTTTTAAAAATATTCAAATAAAACATCCATATGTGAAAGATGACAATCAATCATCTTTAATATTTTCAAAGTTCAACCCTTTAATCAAGGCATGCACATGCAAAAGATGACAATTAATCATCTTTTAAAATTTTCAAATTTAATTTTCAAAAATATTCATGCACATGTGAAAAATGTATTTTAATGCTTTATGATAAAATATTAATTTTGAGCATTAATCCTAATTTCGAATTTTAAGATATTTACAACATTACTCTATGACTTTAATGTGAACTTGTTTCCTTCTTGCTCATGCTTGGTTCTTTGATGTACTTGATTCCATTGTGTGAACAACTTGAACTTGAAACTCCTTTATTCTTTGAATTCATTTGTTATTATCAAAATCAATGTGTAGATTTATAATCACATGAAACTTGAAACCTTGGGTTCAACAATCTCCCCCTTTTTGATGATGACAAATACTTGATAGAACTTGAAACCTGTATTAATACTTAAGCTCTCCCTGAAAATATGCATTAGTTTTTCAAGCAAAAGTATAAATATAATTCAAAGCATATATAACAAGTTTAGTAATTTAAACAATGTTAATGTTCTAGTCTAAAACTTCTCTCACTTTTGACATCATTAAAAAGGATCCGCAGCAAGTAAATGGACTGAAGAAAATGATGCGTTTAATAATCACTGTAGATAGTTGAAAAAGGAGCCGTCCGTGACCCGACAAATGCTGCAAAGTCTCGAGACCTAACTCTATGAATTTAGTACGGCTGAAGATTTAAACAATCGCCTGATGTTGTTGACAAACGTGATTGAAGGCTCTGAGTTGCTATAAAAAATGATCATTTTCATCTATCGGATGCCAAAAAAAATAATCACTTCTTGACCTGAGTTCTGTTTTTCCACAACGATAGAATGACTGAGCAATTCTCTTCCACTAATGTTCCAGACTTGAATCAGGAACCCTTGACGCATCAATCATCAATCTTCTCTCCTGAGGCCGTCAATACCATGATAGGCGCAGTGAACCGTTTTTCTAGTAAGGCTGATTCTGAAATTATTGCAGAATCAAGAATGCTCAGTAGTCAATATGCTTCCTCTGTTACGATCATGTCTTGGAGGTTAATGGCGAAGGTGAGTGAGATTGATCATCTTAACATGCAAATATTTGAGTTACGACAGAAGCTTGCTAATAAGGATAGTGAGAATAAAAGACTAAAGCAAGAAAACCAAGAGTTGAAAAAATTTGCAGATTGGTATGTTCATGATCTGCAACCATGAATAGAGGAGCTGGAACGAGAAAGGGTTCAGATACAAGGTCAACATCGGTAGATAACAGTAGAGGTTCATCGTTTACTAGAAAAATAGGGACAATCTACTGTTAATCTCGCTGGCTTAGTAAGAAAACTTTTGACAATGTGTGTCCAGCATATCTTGTATTTCTTTTGACTAAATAAGATTTGAAGAGACAATAGTTTGTCTTATTCTTTATGCTATCTCTATAAAATCAATCCTGAAGTTCATCCAATCCGCATCAGGTTTTCATCTCATCTCTATAACTCATCTGCATTCCTTCAACATTCTCGTTTTAAGCCTTCTATTCTTTTCTCAATGGCTCATTCTTCTAACATTTCTCTAGATCCATCCATGAGGCATTCTGCATCTCAACCTCCTGTCCTTTCTGTACCTGCCATTGGTACCATGTTGCAGCAAGAAAATAATAATCTGACTAATAAGTCAGATTCTGATGCTATTTATGACTTGGTGAGTCTTGGGACTCGCTACTCTTCCTCTATTGTTGCTTTTTCTCAGCGGCTACAAGCCAAAAATCACGAAGTTGAAAAACTCAAAGAACAAATTGTTGTACTTCAACGAATTGTTCAAGAGTCTCACACAAGGGAAGGAATCATTCGGCAGAAGAATAAACAGTTGAAATCTTTATTAGATTCTTCATTCCGCTTGCCGGTTCCCATGGATAAGAATGACATGATATTGTATGAAGAGAATGAGGGTCTCAAACATGAGGCTAAGAATCTCAAGTTTATGTAAAAGTATTTAAAAGATCTATCTCTATTTTTATTGACTCTGGTCTATCTTTTAAGAGATATTCATAGCATGCATCATACCTATTTCTCTTCTGATCATACATAATCTATCTTCTAGTAAAGGTTTTGTGAAAATATCTGCTAACTGATCGTGTGTGTTTGTGAACTCTAATATTATATCGCATTTCTGCACATGATTTCGAAAAAAATGATATCTTATTTCAATATGCTTAGTTCTAGAATGTTGTATTAGGTTCTTTGAAAGATTTATAGCACATGTATTATCACATTTGATTGAAATGTGATTATACATGAGTTTAAAATCTTCAAGTTGTTGCTTCATATAGAGAACTTGAGCACAACAACTACCCGCAGCAACATATTCTGCCTTAGCAGTAGATAGTGCAACAAAATTTTATTTTTTACTAAACCAGGAAACTAGTGCATGACCTAAGAAATGACATGCTCCACTGGTATTTTTTCGATCTATTTTACAGTCAGCATAATCTGCATCTGTGTAGCTGATTAGATCGAAAGATGTGTGCTTAGGGTACCATAACCCTAGGTTAATTGTACCACTAAGATATCTAAGAATGCGGTTAACTGCAATTAAATGTAATTCTTTTGGAGATGATTGAAAGCGTGCACATAAGCACACACTAAACATAATATCTGGTCTACTGGCTGTTAAATATAATAAGCTACCAATCATACCTCGATATATTTTCGAGTCAACTGGCTTACCAGATTCATCTTTATCAAGTTTAGTTGATGGGCTCATTGGTGTTCCAATTTCCTTAGCATTTTCCATCCCAAACTTTTTCAGTAATTCCTTAATATATTTTGATTGATTGATAAATGTCCCACTTTTTGCTTGCTTAATTTGCAATCCGAGAAAGAATGTAAGTTCTCCCATCATGCTCATCTCAAATTCTTCCTGCATAGTCTTAGCAAAAACTTGACACATATTTTCATTAGTAGCACCGAATATTATATCATCAACATAAATCTGAATCAAAAGAATATCATCATTTTCATATTTAATGAAAAGAGTTGTGTCAATTTTTCCTCTTGAAAAACCTTTTTCAATCAAGAAACCACTGAGTCTCTCATACCAAGCTCTAGGAGCTTATTTAAGTCCATATAGTGCTTTTGTGAGTTTGAAAACATGATTTGGAGAAATATGATTTTCAAAACCTGGAGGTTGCTCAACATATACCTCTTCATTTATAAAACCATTTAAGAAAGCACTTTTAACATCCATTTGAAAAAGTTTAAAATCTTTATAACAAGCATATGCAAGTAGCATTCGAATAGCTTCTAATATTGCGACAGGTGCATATGTCTCATCATAATTGATTCATTCTTCTTGATTAAAACCTTGGGCTACAAGTCGAGCCTTATTTCTAGTAATAACTCCGGACTCATCTTTCTTGTTTCTAAAAACCCATTTTGTTCCAATAATAGTATGATTTTTAAGTTTAGGAACGAGTGTCCAAACATCATTTCTTTCAAATTGATTCAACTCTTCTTGCATAGCTAGAATTCAAGATTCATCAAGAAGTGAGTCATCAATATTTTTGGGTTCAATTTGAGATAGAAAAGCAGTATGATTGCAAATATTTCTAAGAGATGATCGAGTATTTACACCTTGTGAAGGTTCTCCCAAAATTTGTTCCACTGGATGATCTTTCACAAATTTTCACTGTTTGGTTGCATCTTGTATTAAATTTTGATGATCTTTCCTGATGGCTTCATGTTGAACTTCCTCTATTGTTTTCTCTTTGTTGAGACTGAGACTTTCCGTGTTATTTATACCTCCTGTTTCTTCATCAATAGATTTCTTGGAGAGTGAAGAATTAGATTCATCAAATACTACATGCATAGATTCTTGTACAGTCAAAGTCTTTTTATTGAATAATCTATAAGCTTTACTATTAGTAGAATACCCAAGAAAGATACCTTCATCAGATTTTGCATCAAACTTGTCTAAATTATCCCTGTCATTCAAAATAAAACATTTGCATCCAAATACATGAAAATAACCAATGTTGGGTTTTTTCTCATTTCAAAGCTCATAGGGGGTTTTATCTAATTTAGACCTTAGCATAACTCTATTTATAACGTAACATGCAGTACTTACCGCTTTGGCCCAAAAATAACTAGGCAAGTTGTTCTCATTGAGCATTGTTCTTGCCATCTCTTGAAGAGATCTATTTTTCCTCTCTACTACCCCATTTTGTTAAGGAGTTCAAGGAGCAGAAAAATTATGCACAAAACCGTTTTCATCACAAAATGTTTCAATATTTTTATTAACAAACTCTTTTCCCCTATCACTTCGGATACTTGAAATAGTATAACCATTTTTATTTTGAATTCTCTTGCATAACTTGGTAAAGGCATTATGTGCCTCATCTTTATGAGCAAGAAAGATGACCCAAGTATATCTAGAGAAATCATCAATAATAACAAATGCATAATATTTTCCTCCTAGACTTGCAACTCTATTTGGTCCAAAAAGATCCATGTGTATCAGTTGCAATGGTCTAATAGTGGAAATATGTATCTTAGTTTTAAAAGAAATTTTTGTTTGTTTACCAAATTGACATGCATCACAAATTTTGTCTTTAAAAAAATTTGTTTTTGGTAAACCTCTCACAAGATTATTTTTTGAAAGTTTGGAAATAAGTTCCATATTGGCATGACCTAATCTTCTATGCCATAGCCAACTAGTTTCATTTTGAGCTGAAAAGCAAATAGCATCTTGTGAGGTAATTTCTTCAAAATCGATTGTATAAACATTATTGTTTCTAAAAGTAATAAAACAAATATTACAATCATGATCATTCAAAATAATGCATTTATCCATTTTGAAAGTAACTGTAAATCCTTTATCACATAATTGACTTATGCTCAAAAGATTATATTTTAAACCTTCAACAAGTAGAATATCTTTAATTATGAGAGAAGATTCATTACCAATTTTACCTATTTCCACGATCTTCCCTTTCGAGTTGTCTCCAAATGTCACGTGTCCTTCTTCTTTAGATCTAAGATCAAAGAACTTAGTCTTGTCTCCCGTCATGTGTCTTGAACATCCACTATCTAAAAACCACTTGTTTCTGCTTGTGGATGACTTCATGCATACCTATAAAAACAATTAAAATGATTTTTCTTGGTACCCAAGTTCTTTGAATCATTTATTTATTAGTATTAGAAGAAACAAGATTTTTAGGTACCCATATGGCTCTAACAGTCATTGTATGATTTTTTCTAATAAGACAAGTATGATAATTATGACCGTTTCTATTACAAAAATTGCAAATAGCATGTGACATATATGAAGAACTTGAATGATTATAATAATATCTTTTTTTTTTTGACAAAATTATTTTTATGAAAAGAATTTTGATTATTGGTCTTTGATATAGAAGGATTATCAAAAATTTTTTTATAAGGTTTATATTTTTATTTTGACATATATCCCAAGCCTGCCTTGTCAAAAACACATCTTTGACTACCAAGAAGTTTTTCAAAATTTCTTTTTCTATTCGTAAAGTTTTCAACAATATTTTCTAAATCGGTTTTCTTCTTATTCAATTCAAGATTTTCATATTTTAAAATGATATTTTCTTTTCTTAAAATATCAATTTCATTTGTTAAAGAAAAATTTTTCTTTTTCAAAGCAGTATATTTGATACCCAATTTTTCAAATTCCTCATAAACATCTTCTAAAACATTTTGCAATTCTTCATATGAAGGATTTTCAATATTATCAAGATTTGTTACTTCAATGTCATATTTAGCCATAAGACAAAGATTTGCTGATTTTTCATTGCTTGCTTCACTATCTGAGCTACTTGAATCATCATCCCATGTAGCTTTCATTACTTTCTTGCCCTTGTTTCGATCTTTCTTTAGCAGAGGACAATTTGACTTGATATGACCAGGTTTATTGCATTTATAATAAATTAAAGTGTCATTTTTACCTGAATCTTTCTTGGAAAACTTTTTGAAGGATTTCCTCGGAGGAGTTCTATTTTTCTTCAAGAATCTCTGAATTCTTCTTGTTATCATCACAACTTCTTCATCTTTATCGTCATTTTCCTCATTTTCATCACTTTCACTTTCATGAGGAACAGCTTTAAGTGCTAAGCTCTTCTTTGGCTTTCCTTCTTCTTCTCCTCTTTTCGATGTGTACTCATAGGTGATAAGTAACCCGATGAGTTCATTGATTTCGAGCTTCTTGAAGTCTCTATCTTCAAGAATCGCTGTAACTTTTGATTCCCAACGTTTTGGTAAAGAGTTGAGGATTTTTCTTACTATCTCCACCTTGGAATAAACTTTGCCAAGAGCTGTCAAGCTGTTTATGATGTTAGTAAAACGAGTGTGCATACTAGAAATAGATTCATCATCATTCATCTTAAACATTTCATATTCATGAGTAAAAATATAAATTTTTGATTCCTTGACTTGCAAAGTTCCTGCATAAGTTACTTCCAAGTTATCCCAAATTTCCTTTGCCGTAACGCAATTCATTATTCTATTAAACTCATTTCCATTAAGAGCATTATATAATAAATTCATAGCAGTTAAATTTAAAGTATAAAGTCTATCGTCTTCACGATCAAACTTTTTTTCTTCCTTTTTGATCTTTACTCCATCAACCACTTTTGTTGGAATATAAGGTCCATTTACAATACATTTTCAGATTTCTCTACCTTGAGCTTGAAGAAATATTCTCATTCTAACTTTCCAGAATGAGTAATTATCTCCACAAAAGAGTGGAGGCCGACTGCTAAATTGACCTTCACCAAATAAAACTGCAATGTTAGCCATAAGATCTTAACTCAAAAGATAGTTAATCTTATAATAGAGCTCTTAGCTCTGATACCAATTGTTGCCCAGATGACTAACACAAGAGGGAGGGTGAATTGAGTTGTATTAAAAAAATAACAATTATAAATCAAATATATAATATAAAATATAAACAAAATATGAAATAACAATAAATATAAAGAGTAAGGGTAAGAGAGAAGCAAACCCAGTGTGTTAACGAGGTTCGGCCCCACTACCTACGTCCTCGCCTCAAGCTATCCCTTGAGGATTCCCAAATTCACTATTCAACCTCCTTCAGGTGGAGATAGAAACCTATTACACCTTTGAACAACACCGCTACAAAGGATCCGTGTAGAACACCCTCTACACTTGCAATCACCTTACACGTAGTGATTCAACTATTCTCCGTGTAGAATATTTTCTACACGCACAAGGGTTGTACACACCCTTTTTCTGATACAAAAGCTGATAGTGGGTAGATTATCAGAAAACACTCCTCAATGAGTGAAATAAGAACAATACAGTGCAAACTATATCTCTCAAAATGAACAAGGATTAAGGCTCAATGCTTAGAGAAGAGAGAATGAAAGCTTTGAATGAATGTTGTATGCTCTTGGTGTTGTAAATGTGAAACTCTCAAATGATCTATTTATAGGCATATGAGACTTCATATTCAAATTTAAAAAGATTCACATGTCAAAGACAACGTCATTCACTTTTTTAAAAAATTCAAATAAAAGGTTCTTCTTTTTCAATTGTCAAAGACAACATCATTCATTTTTTCAAAAAAAAATCAAACCTAATTTTTTACTTTTTGCATATGACAAAAGGAGCACACTTTCCTTTTCAAAAAATTCAAACCTAATCTTTTACTTTTTGTATATGACAAAATGAGCACACTTTACTTTTTAAAATTTTTTCAAACAAAATCATCTACCTTTTGTATAAGTCTAAAAAAGCATCAATCACTTTTAAAAATATTCAAATAAAATATGCATATGTGAAAGATAACAATCAATCATCTTTAACATTTTCAAAGTTCAACCTTTTAATCAAGGCATGCACATGCAAAAGATGACAATTAATCATCTTTCAAAATTTTCAAATTTAATTTTCAAAAATATTCATGCACATGTGGAAAATGTATTTTAATGCTTTATGATAAAATATTAATTTTGAGCATTAATCCTAATTTCGAATTTTAAGAGATTTACAACATTACTCTATGACTTTAATGTGAACTTGTTTCCTTCTTGCTCATGCTTGGTTCTTTGATGTGCTTGATTCCATTGTGTGAACAATTTGAACTTGAAACTCCTTTATTCTTTGAATTCATTTGTTATCATCAAAATCTATGTGTAGATTTATAATCACATGAAACTTGAAACCTTGGGTTCAACAATAAATTTATAATAACATATAATACTAATGTATAATAACTAAAGTATTGATTATGTAGATTTTATATAAGTGTATCTTATATAGTTAGTTAAACTCATTAATATATATATATATATATATACTAGCATGAGTTAATTATTATTATAAAAATATCTATATTCTTTATACATTAATCATATATATTTTATATAACTATAACTTATATAGTGAGTTAAATACTAGTATGAACACATGTACTTAAAAATAATATATTTTTACTATAATAACATGTAACACTAATGTACCTAATATACCATGTAGTAGTAATGTATAGAATATAGTAATCAATCTATGATTCTATAATAACTTATAACATGTAATACTAATTTTGTTCTTTTTTTTCAGGCACAAGTTGAAATGAAATTCGTTGCAATTTGTATTGGTTCTTTTGTTGTAAGTTGTAACTTGTTGATGGAATTAGAATTTGATGGATGATGAACCATGAGTTGGTTGGATAATTTGAGAGGATAGATGATGATGAATAATTAGTTTATAATTTTGGTTTTGTATTTTTAATTTGTAATTTTGTATAAATGATTTTAATTTGTAATTTTGGTTATATATTTTTAATTAGTGTATCATAGTTGGAAAATTTCTTGTTGTAAGTTTGAATTTTGTTTTATTTTACAGTGTCGAAGATTTTAATATATGTATCAAGTTCTAAGGATCTAAGGATGAAGGATCCTTGTGTGAATGATTTCTTTTTACAAATTTGGTTAAATAAATTAGAAATTAGAAATTATATTTAAAAAAAAAATTGATATGGAAGCCCAAATCCGATTAGAGTTCAAAATTGTAAAATTAAAATATCAAATGGATTAAGGAAAAAAGTCCAATAAAAAAGCCTAACTTCGACTGACAAGTCCAAGTCGAATGTCGCATTCGACCTCCGACAAAGTTGGAGTCGGAGTCGAAGGACGACAATACTGACTTCGAAAAGTCAGTGCTCAACCATAGTTGCAACTTGCATGTTGGGTCCCTAGAATAAAAGCTTTACGTGGCCGCTTTGAGGGCAAAGCTGCAGGCGCTAGAAATGATCGATGAAATGATTCCAACAACGGAGAAAGAAAAAAGAAACTAATTAATTAAGGTAATTCATTCGATTGATCAAAAACCAAATTGCTTTTGATGAGTTACGGGTGTCAAATTGTGTTAACGAGTTGTGTTTATGTCGTATCAAAGCATGTATATTATACTATATAGCTTAACCCTAACTCGACCCATTAAGTTTATCGTGTCAAAATCTCAAATCCTAACACTATCCATTAACATAACGGGTCGTGTCATGTCAACCCGTTTTGACTTATTAGTAAATATTACGAAATAGGTTAACAAGACACAATACGATCTGTTTCAAATTGTTTATGTAAATGGATTGAATATGTCCGAAATTAACCCTTTTGACCTTTTTAAATTTAACATAATTTTATATAAATTTTAAAATCACAATATTTATAAAAATTATAAATCTAACTACAAGTCCAAAATTACAATCTAAACAATAAAAATATCGAAATTGAAATTGAAATTCTAACAATTTTACTTTTAGGTATAAGAGTATAATTGTAACTTTAACTTCTTAACGTGTCATAATGAGTCAAAATCATTATCAACCCGTTAAGCAATCGTGTTTTAATAAGTCAATTTATTTTGACTCGAATTCGTTAAGACTAAATTCTAACCTGCTATTATCATATTGTATTCTAATCGAATTAATAGGTTGTATAACATATTGTCACCACTATGATTAGGCAAAAATACGAGGGTCGACGAATCTATTTTGCCATCTAAAATCTAATTCAATGCCACTACATACGTACGTACACTCAAAAGCTCCTAGCTAGCACCTGCTATCGTCTATTTTCTTTGGTTGTGCCAAGCTTTATGGTAGATAAAAGCAGCCCATGGACTAGGCTGTGGGGACATCAGTCAAACATCCACTTTTTATTTTTTTAATCCTCATTAATCCCACTTAATTAATCCTCTACGCTGCCCTACTCAGCATCCACATGATCAAGATCATACAATATTGGAATTAAACCTGAACCAACTTAAATTTCTATACATATGCATATAAAGACTCGGTGATCACTACTACTGCAACATCAAAACTTTCAGAAGACTCACACGTGCAGTACTACAAGAGATCAGCGAGAGATCAGAGAGTACGTACTCTAGATCTATGTCTTATGGCGGTAAATTAATGGGTGGTGAGGTGCTGGTGGAAGTGAGCATGAGTACAAAGAGGGAAGAAGCAGAAATTTCGGCCATCTCCGCCCAGCCACCTGATCTTCAACTTCATAATCCTCCACTTCTGGATTTAGTCCCAAAGATCCCTGAAATTAGCCCATTTGCTTCTCGTTTGATGATGAGTTCTCCAATCGTCTGCCCTATCAAAAAAGCCATTATTATAAGCATGCAAAGCTACAGCTTGCAGGAAGAAGCTCATGTTGACGGCCGCTTCATGACTAAGCTAGACCAACAGGATGCTTGGCTTCCCATCACGGAATCGAGGAACGGTAACGCTTACTACTCAGCATTTCATACTCTATGTTCCGGAATCGGGTTTCAAGCCCTTGTTCTTCCCCTAGCTTTCACTTCCCTTGGCTGGTAAGTTAATTAATTTGCATGCTCCTTTTGTCCAGGCTAGCTAGTTATATATAATAAGTCTAAAAAAGAGTAAACGATTTTGAATCCGATTGCGTGATCGATCGATCTCATGATCATGTATATATATGGTTATATAAAATGAAAGATAAAAACAACACTTAGCATGCTGCATGCATGATGTAAGATCATCCATATACTGTCGAACTAGAGAGAATGGTTCGGACATAACCTTACAGAGAATCATATATAATTCTAGTGGATCAAAGAAAGATTTAAGTTTTTAATTAAATAATATATAGTATGAGATCAAAGTTGAGTTGAATCGTACAGTTGTTTTTTTAAGATAATTTGAATTTCTCTTTTATTTATTTCAGGACTTGGGGAACTTTGGGCCTTTCGCTGGTTTTCATATGGCAGATGTACACTCTGTTGTTACTAATAAAGTTGCATGAATCGGAATCCGGGACGCGTTATAGCAGATATCTCCGCCTTTCCATGTTAGCTTTTGGTACGCACGATCAATCATCTTAATATATTGCGTGCAGATCATATCTAGCATGCATAGCAATAACTATAGACAGTAATATATGGTAAATATTTTAGTTACAAATGAATTATATAAAAGTAAACTTATAAATTGATGTAATTTAATGTAATACGTCATTGTAAAATTACTTTTATTATAAAATAAATTATATAACGGATTCCATAAAACATATAAATTTGTGAGTTTATTTTATGTAATTACTTTATGTATGTAATAGTTCTCTTATTATTATGTCAAACACACAAATCTAAACATGATGATTCTAACGCAGGCCAATCACGCTCAACGTCATCGTATATACATATATATATATTATTAAAACTATTCCAGACACAGAGTGATTATATAAAATAAACTCACAAACTGATATGATTTCATGGAATTTGTAAAATCTATTTTATAATTATAAAAATAACTTTACAATTTGACGTACTATATCAATTTGTGATTTTACAATATAAGATCAACGAAAATGCATGAATGATGTGCATATATGCATGCCATTTTTTTTTTTTTTCTTTTTTGGATTAAGCATGCATGCCAAATTGATCGTACGTAGATGTCAATGCATGGCTATACTCAATACACTACGTGTATATGTTTACAGGTTTGTTTTAGACGGCCATATCCAGTACGTACATGCATGGCAACCTTAAAAGACATGACATGAAATTAAGAAAAAAACTTTTATATGTGTCAACTATCTGTTCATCATACATGATTGAAAGATAATATAAACATTAAACAGCATTAACGGCCGATGATTTTTATAAATATATGGACCGATATTAATATACGACTCAAAAGCTCAAATTAAAGATCTGTCAAGCTAGCTTAAGCTATTTAATGGAGTTTATGAAAAAAAACAAAAAAACTAATTAATGGAGTTATTATTCTCTCTCTCTCTCTCTCTCTCTCTCTCTCTCTCTCTCTCTCTCTCTCTCTCTCTCTCTCTCTCTATATATATATATATATTATATAAATGTTTAATCACCAGGATTCCAAATCTATCTGCTGATAGACCCTTGTTAACAAATCCTCCAAATCCGATAGCTTTGTCAATCACCAATGTTTCCAATTATTTTGATGAAACGTACGTGTAATGCTACGAGTAGATCAGCATCCATATCAGTCAAAACAACACTAACTACTGATGTTGCTTTATTCCGTGTGGTGCTCTAATTAATTATATAAAGTTACACATGATGCATTGTTGATAAAAGTTACTAATTGCTTATCTTTTTCATACTGTTTGTTTCTTTTATTTGTTTATCCTAAGCTTTTTCTTACTATTGGGACGTTAAAAAGTTTAGAAAAGTATTATATACTGTACTTTTTGTTATCATCTTTTCGCCTTTCTGACTTTTAAGTGACGTTAAATTATTGAAAAATTACTTATCATTCATTACTGATCAATATTAATGGATGACACACATATAATAAGGAGATAATGAGCATATATATGGGAATTAAGAGGAAGACGGATATATAGAATTTTTCAAAAATTTGAGAAAGAAGATAACTACTCTCAAATTTATCCATAGATTATTTATACATTCTAAAAGTGCGAATTAAACGATCTTTAAGTGGGATTAGATTCCACTTTAGAGCGAGGTCAAGTTCATGCATGACACTATTTATTTTTTTTATATCATATTAAATCATTTATTATCTTAAAAAGATTAAACAATTGTGAACTATATATCTAAATAGTGTTATATATCATATTCTTATCCCATTTTTTATTTTATTATAAAAGATATGGCATGTTTATTATCATTAGATGATAAAGAATCATTCAATATATGATCATTCATTGGTGACATCGATGAAAATAAAATGATAGTGTGGTGTATAAAATTTTTCTTCTTTTTTATCCTCTTTGTCCCTGTTGTTTACTAAATATATTTACCAAATATATATCAATCTATAATAGGTGAGAAATGGGGGAAACTGCTCGCATTGTTTCCGACCATGTATCTGTCGGGTGGCACATGTGTGACCTTAATCATGATAGGAGGTGGGACCATGAAAATCTTCTTCCAGATCATTTGTGGGGACACATGCAACATATATCAACCGACGACAACGGAGTGGTACGTGGTTTTCGCTTGTTTTGCCACTGCTCTGGCTCAATTTCCCAATCTGAATTCGATTGCTGGGGTATCCCTCATCGGAGCCGTTACTGCCATAAGCTATTGTTGGCTGATATGGGTAGTCTCTGTCTTCAAAAGTAGGCCCCTGGGGATCTCATATGACCAACTAACTGCAAAGTATTTTGATGCAAAAAGGATCTTCACCATTTTCAATGCTTTTGGGATTATTGCCTTCACTTTTAGAGGCCACAATCTTGTACTTGAAATACAGGTAAATTTCCCTATTCTATGATCATCATCAATTTAATTTTTCGTAATATACACTATATATCATGCTTATTCTATTTCTTATGTTACGTGTCAAACATACTTAAATCATGTTTTAATACATTATGTCAGCATCTGGGTGTCATTGCAAATGCAGGGGACTATGCCTTCGAACGCAAAGTGCCCATCGCGTGTACCAATGTGGAGAGGAGTGAAGTTTGCGTATGCAATTATCGCAATGTGTTTGTTTCCCATTGCCATTGGCGGCTATTGGGCATATGGAAATTTAGTGAGCACCGAATTTTATTTTTTCATTTTATAAACCCTTCCAGACTCTTTATAGTGCAATACTGGGAACATTCTTGCTCGATCGGTACGGGCTTAATCTACAAAAACTCTGAAGCAAAACAACTAACGATTTCTGCTTTATTGCCAGATACCTAATGGAGGGATGCTCAATGCTTTGTACAAATACCACGCGGATGACACACCAAGATGGCTCTTGGGATTGACAAGCTTACTCGTGGTGATAAACAGTCTCAGCTCATTCCAAATATATGCAATGCCTGTTTTTGACAATCTGGAGTTGAGGTATACCAGCAAAGCAAACAAACCCTGTCCATGGTGGCTCCGATCAGGGTTCCGAGCTGCCTTTGGTTGTCTTGCATTTTTCATAGCAGTGGCTCTACCATTCTTGCCAAGCTTGGCAGGATTGATCGGAGGGATATCGCTGCCAATCACCTTAGCATATCCCTGTTTCATGTGGATACTGATCAAGAAACCTCAGAAATGTACTGGAATTTGGTACGTCAATTGGGTATTGGGAGTATTGGGAATGATTCTTAGCATTCTTGTTGTCACTGCAGCAATTTGGAATATAGTGACCATAGGAATAGAGATCCACTTTTTCAAGCCCAAATGAGCAGCCAGCTAAAACAAGAAGGTGCAAAGGTTCAACGTAGCTCTGTAGTTGCTCGATGCGTGTGAAATTGAGGAACCGCTCCTACCCAGAAGTTAACCACCGAGAAGTAGCTTCAAATATCATTGTAAAAAAGAAAATAAAAAAGTTCGGAACATCTTCTCCTGTTTCTGCCCTCTTGGGTTTACAAACTGGCCGCTTGACCTTCAAGAGTGGAATAAACATTTTGCTCAGAGGAGATGAGACAGTGGAGTTGTTTTCAACAAGATTTTCTGTATAACTGTAATGATGCTTTAGAAACTGTTTGCTTTGTTACTATTGCAGAGCTGCTGGAACTTGCTTGCTTGTGATGTATTTAATCAGATTCTCAGAGGTATGTAGTGTTTGGTTTGTAACTATTGGTCAGGAATACAAGTCTAGAGTCCTTATATGAGAGAAATAATCCCCAAATCAATGGCCAGCAGCCAACTGCAAAGCTTCCTTATCAATAGCACGCAATCCTCACTAGTATGGAAATAGTCAAATTAACTCACACTTTTGGGTGAAAGACCAAAACAAAAGTGGCATACCCTCTACCTCGACAGAGCATTTGAAGAGGGGGTTGCAATTTGATTTCATGAGATACAGAAGTGGCAACTACGGTTAATACAAACCATGGCTTCTTTTTTCAGTATTTGCATACACTGATAATCATCACTTACAGAGTACAACCTTGTCTAACATGATTGTATCAAACAAGCAGTCATCTCATTCCAAATAGAACTGACAACATAGTAACTCCTAGGGGAAAAAAGAACTAAAATTTAAAAAAAGTAACAGTTTTGACTACATCATGTATACGGGAAACTGACAGCAAGAAAGAAGCCATTAACACGACTATAATCCCTCTCTCAGTCATGACACTTGGATTATCTACCTCGAGGATAAACCAGTTTGATCAGCTTTGTTGGCACAAGCCGTCATTATATCCTTTATCTTCTTTAGGTGCAGCACTTCGTCCAGAAACCAAAAAAGAAGCCAGACCAAATTGCAATGACCAAGAACATAGCACAGTAAAGTTGGGTTACTATAGAAAAAAAAAAAAAAAAAAAAAAAACACTACATATAGTTTCACATTGACAAAGGGAGAAGCATCCTTCGCTTCTTTTTCCTGGCCAATCTCACTTGCTTTGTAATTTTCATACATAAAAGGAATAGCATCGTCATGCACACTAGAATGAAAGCAAGCCGCATATGCCTAAAATATAGAGAAACTGCAGAAAAAACCAGGAAAGCCAGAATAACAAGTTCCCATATTACAAAGATCACGACATCCACCCTGCATCCAGAGGAGGAAAATGGGTAAAAAGTATTATCAGAAGTCATGTTATCCAAGAAGTCATGTTATCCTATAAATACTAATCCACAGAATAATCAGAAAAAACTGAAAGAGCTCATGCAAATTAGAATAAGTCCACCCGGCACTCGCACATTGCGAGAAGAAGTTCCATAAGAAAAAGGGTCCTCTTCAAGAAAACAATCAGAATATTTCACTTGTGAGAAAGCAAATTCAAAAATTGCAGGGTACTCAATTAAATTTTTGGACAATGTCCACTCACATCCATTTGTGGTTTACCTGCCTGCATATTTATTAAATACACAGTTCAGCTGCATATTTATTAAAAATATTAATCCCATGATATTCGTATTCATTTTCTTCGTGCCGTTGTTTTCTAGAGGATAGTCCATTAAAAGACATGTGATTCGATTATGTTAAGCAGATTCTATGATTATGTTCAATATAACGATTAACATCATGATGCTAGTTGTGTCATTCAAAAATTTTAATATGCTTAGCTCCCCTAACAATTCAGTTTCTGCTAGAACAAACTCAAAATGAAGTTAAAAAGAAAACTTGTTCTTTGAATCAAGTATAACCCAGGTCACAAACATCATTTATTCAAATGAAAGCTTCATGGATAATAATGTAGAAAATCCATTTAATACCAAACATGTCGTGTTTTGGTCGTTTCACATGTCAACCTAATCTTTTTGGTAACATAATAATAAATAAATAAAAACCCATATTTTATACTAAATGGAATAATAGATACTCTCCATTTCACTTGAAACTCAATGGAAATAACAAGTAAGAACTAGGGGACAGACTCGGAACTAAGCCTTCTGAGTTATGAACATATACTTTTTTATCTTTTATGCTTTAACATAGTCATATCTTGATGCTCTCTGATTCTATCTAGACATATGGGTACCACAGTGCAAAAATGCCAATAATAGTACTCTTGTGCATCGATTATTTTTTTATGGTTGCAGCTGAATGATTAATGCTTTATAAGTCAAGCATGAATAGATTGTATCCACGGGAATTGCTAGTGTGCCTAAATTACAATTCAAACAAACAGCCAATGTCATGCAGTTTGAAGTTCAGAGCTTCATAAACAAGAACGGAGGAATACAGGATACAGGTGTACTAATTCATGCTGAGGTTTTAAAAACCGGACTGGACAGTTGAACCAGTTTGATCACGACCAGCCCTAAGCCTGCTTTGATCATACCCTATTAACAAAATGGCCAAAAATGAGACATAAGCCATTTTGCAGATAACCAACATGTGATAGCAGTAACCAAATTGGAAATCTCTCTCTCTCTTCCTATATATATATATATATATATATCTTTATGCCGAACCTCAACAAGGTAAGGCAAGGGCCTCATTTTCATAGGGATTGGACCCTGGATACGAGACCCCACCCACCACAACTGTATGCTAGGTAATCCAAGGGAACTCCTAGTACGAAATCAAACCAGGATGTCTAAACTACAGCTCATCCCATGCCGGCCCTCGACCTCCAGGCTGCACCTTGACAGATCAGTTGAAAATCTCATCTAGAAAGATATGCCAACAAATATATATGCCATCTACTCTTCATGCAATAATCATAGGCATCGTTTCACCTGCCAATGTTATAGCCCACCATATATATCTAAAAACTCCTTCGGTTCTGAGTGGGATATAATTTTGAAAAGAGAAGCAAAAACAATTGTACGTCCCATGTTGCATTAAAAAGAAGAAAGAAGGTTGGTGACAAAAATTCCCAACCTTCCCGGCCCTCTTTTATGAATTGTATCGACACACCAGATGATTGTATTTGCTAGGTCTTTGTCGATAGAACACCTGATAATAGTTCTTTAAGAATTGAAATGTGAGTTAAGAATTTGTTTTGTAGGAAATGATTTTCAAACAAACAACTCAAAATGAATCAAAAAGCCAAACCGAGAACCGATATGCTCGACCTGAACAATTTTAGAACGTTCGCTTGAATAGTTGAATACAAGCAGTCGAATTTTATGCTCACAATTCCAAAACAATGAAATGCCTCTCACAAAATGATCCCCCAAATTCCCAAAACCGTAATCAACTTAAAGAGATTGACAAATTTTATACACAATATTCCAAAGCACGTTGATCACAAAACGATTCAAACAACCAAAAAAATATTCAAGAATCGTGAGAATGTAACTAATCAATGATTGTAACTAATCAAAATATACAATTACAAAAGTTTTGATAAATAAAATATTTTATCAAAAAATATAAAGTAATTTAACATACCTTGAAGAAGGAAGATTAGAAGTAGAGGAGAAGAAGGAGACGGAGGCCCAATCGTGCTTGGATCGAAGCTGGTACTCTCTCAACTGCTCGGCCAGATTCGATCGAGTTATCATGGCTCTGCCTCTCTCTCCAATCTTCTCCTACTTCTCTCTCAAGAGCTCAGATATCGTCTTCGTTGTCCACAATAGAGACTCGACGGAGCCAACGACGATTTGAACGATGGAACGGAACGGCAGTATGCCTCAGCGTTCAATCCGCCTTGGCTCGGGGTTGGAACTTCGTCGCCTGACCCCTTCTCTCAGCTTTCGTCCAATTTTAATGGTTTCTTATTATTTTTCCGAACAAAGAGAAAACAATTAGATATATGTATAGGGGTATTTTTAATTATTTTTTTATATATTTTATTAATATAATTTATCAAAATAATTATTTTATATTAAAATCATAATATAATTAATTATATTAACAAAGTACATAAAAAATAGACAAAAATAATTATACATAAAATTTTTATAATTATAACATTTAATTTTTATTTTTTTTAAAAAATTAAGTTATATTATATAATAATCCTATTAACTGTACTCCATGCATAATATGAGAATATACTTTTTTATAATTTTATAATATTCACAGATGTAATCGAGATAAAATATTATTTTTCAACCTAAATTTCATCATCTCATCCTCACACCAGCTTGGGTGTAACATTCACGTCACTTTTTGTTTAAGTTATTGTTATCAATAAAAATATTAAAAAGTGTATCATACGTTAGAGTTGACTAAAGATAATAATAATCAACAACTGATTTACAAGAAAACTTAAAATTCTCAAATTTAAAACCTTTTTTAATTTGATATGTCAATAAGATAGATGGTGTATCGTTCATGTTGGCTTAGAAATAAAATTGTTTAAAAATAAATAAATAAGTAAAGAGAACAATATTATTCTCCTTTTGAATTTTATTAAAAATAAATCTATATATTAACTTGATTTCATATAATAATATTTTATAATAAAAATAATTTTACAATCTATCGTAATATATCAAATCACGTTAGTTTATAGATTAATTTTTGTGAAATATTTTATAGTTAAATGATTTTTTTTTTTAAATTAAATGGCTGACCTATGAGGTCATTGCCACGTTAAACTAGATATATTTTACCGAATGGAGTGTTACTACGTCAATATGTCTCAAAAATAAAAAATAAAAAAACTATTCAATAGGCATGGCGTGATTGAAGAATGAAGGAGATATATCTAAGGTAGATACAGCCCAATAAATACATGGGCTTTTTTTTTGTAACCAAATGGGCTTAGACCTTATCCGTGTTTACCCTCTCGGCCCAAGATAGATTGAATTCCAAGATTAAAGCCCTCCTTCAAATGTAGCATCGTCCACAATCGAAATTAGCTACGATACATGGAAACAACGGAACCTTCCCTAGACCCCTCCTATAACCCTAACGACGTCGCATCCGGCGTCTCCTCGCCGGATACTGATGTCACTCTATCCGCCAGTGCAACCCCGTCCGAAAACAATTTCCAGAACTCACCGGAAAATCACTCTCCACCTCCCAAAACTACACCCGAAGCTCCCGTTTCGGACTCCCTAGAAGACACCTCCTCCGACCCCATCCAAGAAGACAACCTCGATGAACCGCCCCAAAACCCTAACCCGAGCGAACCCGGACGAACTGAACCCGGCCCGCCTCCAAAGAAGCGTCGCCGAAGGAAGAAATTCTTCACGGAGCTTAACGGCAATCCATCTCTCGCTAGGAATCGCCGGTCCGACATGGCGAAGGACGTCGACGTCGAAGCCCTAATCGCAATCTCGGTTGGCTTTCCGGTCGACTCGCTCACCGAGGAGGAGATCGAAGCCAACGTTGTCTCCACCATCGGCGGAGTCGAGCAGGCCAACTACATCGTTGTCCGGAACCACATTCTCGCCCGGTGGCGATCCAACGTGTCCGTTTGGTTGACCCGGGATCATGCGCTCGAGTCCATTCGGTCCGAGCACAAAGGCCTCGTTGACTCGGCCTACCGATTTCTTCTCAACCACGGTTACATAAACTTCGGGCTCGCGCCCGCCATTAAAGAAGCGAAACTGAGGTCATTTGACGGAATCGACAAGAGCAATGTGGTAATCGTTGGTGCCGGTCTCGCCGGTTTAGTCGCAGCGAGGCAATTGGTCTTTATGGGGTTCAAAGTCGTAGTCTTGGAAGGTAGGGCGCGGCCGGGAGGGCGAGTGAGGACGAAGAAAATGCAGAGTGAAGGCGTCGAGGCCGCAGCAGATCTCGGTGGGAGCGTCCTCACCGGAATAAACGGCAACCCGCTCGGGGTTCTTGCAAGGCAATTGGGATTGCCGCTTCACAAGGTGAGAGATATTTGCCCATTGTATTTACCTGATGGCGAAGCGGTGAACCCAGAAACTGACTCTAAAGTTGAGGTTTCGTTCAACAAGTTGTTAGATAGAGTGTGTAAACTTAGACATGATATGATAGAGGAAGTGAAATCGGTAGATGTTCCATTAGGGACTGCTCTCGAAGCTTTTCGGCGTGTTTATAACGTTGCCGAGAACCCGCAAGAGTGCATGCTGTTGAATTGGCATCTTGCTAATTTGGAATATGCGAATGCTTCGTTGATGTCTAATCTGTCGATGGCGTATTGGGATCAGGATGATCCGTATGAGATGGGTGGTGATCATTGTTTTATCCCCGGGGGAAACGAGACATTTGTCCGAACCCTTTGCGAGGACCTTCCCATTTTCTACGAAAGGACTGTGGAGAGTATCAGGTACGGGACCGATGGGGTCTTGGTTTATGCCGGTGGGCAGGAGTTCCGTGGGGACATGGTTCTTTGCACGGTGCCATTGGGTGTGCTTAAGAAGGGAACGATCGAGTTCTTTCCAGAGCTTCCTCTGCGAAAGAAAGATGCAATTCAGAGATTAGGATTTGGGTTGCTAAATAAGGTTGCCATGCTGTTCCCGTATAATTTCTGGGGTGGTGACATTGATACGTTTGGGCATTTGACGCAAGATCCCAGTATGAGAGGCGAGTTCTTTTTGTTTTATAGCTATTCTTCTGTATCAGGAGGCCCACTTCTTGTTGCACTTGTGGCTGGAGACGCCGCAATCAAGTTTGAGATGATGTCACCTGTCGAGTCTGTGAGAAGGGTGTTGGACATATTGAGAGGTATCTTTCATCCGAAAGGTATTGCTGTTCCAGATCCAGTCCAGGCAGTCTGTACGCGCTGGGGGAAGGATCAATTCTCATATGGGTCTTACTCTTATGTTGCAGTTGGGTCTTCGGGAGATGACTATGATATTCTTGCTGAGAGTGTTGGAGATGGGAGGGTGTTCTTTGCAGGAGAAGCAACTAACAAACAGTACCCAGCAACAATGCATGGAGCTTTTCTTAGTGGGATGAGAGAAGCTGCAAACATACTGAGAATGGCCAAGAGGAGGTCATTGATTCCGGCTGATAAATTAAATAATGTTAGAGATGAAAGTGATGATTTGAATAAATTGTTTGAGAGCCCTGACCTGACATTTGGGAGCTTCTCTGTTTTGTTTGATCCAAGATCAAATGACCTTAATTCTAATTCATTGTTAAGAGTGAAATTTGGAGGGGAGAGACTGAATTCTGTCTGTATCTGTCTGTTCGCATTGATTTCAAGGAACCAGGTCATTAAACTGAGTGAAGTTGATGGAGATGGTAACAGAATGAGGATGTTAAATCATGACTTTGGGGTGAGGTTGGTTGGTAGGAAAGGCTTATCTGGTGCTGGGGAATCTCTAATCTCCCATGTAAAATTAGCTAGATCCTACCTAAATGGTGAATCTAAAGGTGGTGCTGCATAGATAAAGGGGAGCATCGATTGATAGGTGGGAGTTTCTAGCTCATCTTCTCTACGTTGGATGATAATGCCTTTAGCCTAGCTGGAGGGGGAGTTAACTGTCATTGGGGTGAGAAGTAAATTATGCCTTGCGCGTGGATATGCGTGCTCGAATGAGTACATATGAATTTGGGAGTCGATTGGTCCCTTTTATTTAGTGCCTTTGATTGATTATAAACTTCCCTTTGGGACTGCAGGGTTTTTTGGAGTAACTAATTGGGAACTATGTGTTTTCTTAGATTATTGTAAATCTCATCATTCAGTTGAATTTGCATTCAGTGTTAGTTTATAGGAATTGTTCTTGTTCTCCTTTTGGGTACAAGAATACCGTACTCAGTACTGCAAAATTGTATGACTGCATCTGGTCTTTTGTGAAAAATAATAAAGAAACAATAAGTTGGAACACCTCTCTCCTCTTTTTACTTTTATTGGTGTATATTAAGGATTGAAGTCTTGGATTATTGCTTTGTGGGGATTTTGGTAATAAATCACCTCAATTCTCTTCTTTTTCGCTTTCCCCGTAACCAAAGCTTAATCTGCTTAGCTTTTTGCATATCTGTAGATCAAACGAAGACAGTCATATTCTGCCTTGGTCTTTAACCCCAACCACCTCTAAAAATTTACTCTTTTGTTGGGTGGTTCAAAGAAATGAAAGGTATTTTAAACTGACCTGATCATGAAGAATTGAACATTATCGGCTGTTCTCATGTCTCAACCCAATCAAATTGCCGTGGCCCAGTAGCATGCATCCTTGCTAATTCGTGTATTGCATGATGTCCGAAGCCCAACAATCCAAGGAGCTATGAAGATGTTCGAAGAAACTCCGTTATGGGTATTTGAGTACCTCACGCTATTCAAGGAAAAAATAATTCTTTCCGGCCTTTTCTTTAATGAAAACAAAATGTTTCATACTCCAATTTTTCATAACAGATTTCTTACAAGATTAAATCGATGTTTTGATTACAGGGTTCTTAGATAATTCAGTACAGAAATTCCCAAAAAATTGCATTTATTTCCAATAGGGATTTCAGGACAATAAATATATTTTATGTATTTCTTCGACAAAAATTCAGGAAATGTAATAAAATGCTTTTCATATCAATTTTGCACAACAATAAGAAGAACTCCCCTCGTTTTATAAAACAAAACTTACTAATCCTTTCGGAAATTCAAGGCATTAATCTTACAATTAAACCTCTGCCTTTGGTTAGGACAATATGAGACTACCACGAGCTTTCCTTAATCCACCCAATTCTTCCTTAATAGCACTCTCACCGGATTATCTTTTTTTTTTATAGAAATATGCTTCATTGCATTCATTCATAAACGAAGTTACAACTGTGACTTACCAATACAGGAAAACCAGACTATAAGTCAACTAACGCAACTGCTCAGGAGCTTTCCCGCACATAAAATGATGGATATTGTCTTAACTTCTAAAACTCTCAAAAGAGAGAGTAAGCGCTCTGTATGACCAGAGACGGGATGGCCCCTCCAACCTCCAGGGAGGCGGAATACGGGAGATACTATGAACAAACAGTCCAATAACATATACCTACATAAAAACTAACAAACAGACAAACCCACAAAACATAAAACCAACAAACACAACCCAACCACGAGAACGGCATGAACTCTGACGGCACACCCTCCACAAGCAATCAGCATCACGAGCACCAACGGCACGAGCACCCAACTTGCGTACGGACCACAGCAACCTCCACAGTGGAGGCCGGCCATACGACCACCGGCCATAACATCGCCCGCCACTCTCAGCTCTTTGCCTGAGATAGCAACCGTTCAACAGCTCAACATATCACCGTGGACTTTACACGAAGACAAACAGAACAGCAAAACAAAAAAACCAACGGAGGCATAGACCGTGCAACACACAGACATCTGTGACCAAAAACCAACTACGGCGACGTCACAGAACACAAAAATCCACCGTGCAAGACACAAACCCAACTCCAAAATCGGAGAAACAAAACACATAAAAACAGAAAAGAAAAACCGGCCTCCCAAAAAAATAGAAAAACAGAACACATAACAGCCGGCACAACAGAGGCCGAGCCAGACGCAAACACAAAACGCTGGGAGGAAACCGCTGCTCGGAACCTAATCGACCGAAGACTAAGAATCCAAAAAAGCCGAGGAACTCATCAGCAGATGGCCCCTTGGTGGCGCGTGGCAGCCACACGCCGCATAAAGCCGAGCCTTCGTCCTGCGCGTACGGGCAACGCCACACTCCGTTTGGCACCATGTTCGGTAGGCTTGTAGATCGGCGGCTGACCAACATCCTGGAGGGGTGTGTGTTGGCGGTTGGCGGCTGGACAGTCCGGAGCGGCACTCCTCCCTTATTTGCCTGAAAAAAATCAAAGAGAAAGAAGAAAACAAAGACTACAAACAGAGAAAAGGAAAAGGGAGGGGAGCGGGAGACGAAGCTCCCACCCACCCACCCCCCCCGGTCGCGCGCCTAGGTTGGGGAAGATAGATAGAGAGGTTTCAGGGAGAGAGCCGAGCTGTTGTATGTGGATTAATGATTCCACTCTCACCGGATTATCTAAATGTAAAATCATTATACCTTTTAGTTACCAGGACATCAAATACGTCCGCATTGGATTAGGGAAACACTCCCTATAGTAGCTTTTAGTTACAATAAATCTTAAAATAAAATCAAATTTGATAGTTACTGGATATATATCAAATACTTATTTTATTATTTTTCATAATATTTTATCTTCTCTCCATCTATATCTACAAACTTTCATCAGTTTCTTTAAATTAAATAGTAAAATATGATAAAATAAAATAAATTAATAATTACAAAATTAAATATTTTTTAAATTATTAATTGCTCATTACTATATAATAAATAAATATATAATCATGTTGCCCAGATGACTAATACAAGAGGGGGAGTGAATTGAGTTATATTAAAAACTAACAATTATAAATCAAATATATAATATAAAATATAAACAAAACATGAAATAACAATAAATTTAAAGAGTAAGGGTAAGAGAGAAGCAAACTCAGTATGTTAACGAGATTCGGCCCCATTGTCTACGTCCTTGCCTCAAGCTACCTCTTGAAGATTCACAAATTCACTATTCAACCTCCTTCACGTGGAGATAGAAACCTATTACACCTATGAACAACACTGCTACAAAGGATCCGTGTATAACACCCTCTACACTTGCAATCACCTTACACGTGATGATTCAACTATTCCCTGTGTAAAATACTTTCTACACGCATAAGGGTTATACACACTATTTTTCTGATAGAAAAGCTGATAGTGGGTAGGTTATCAGAAAACACTCCTCAATGAGTGAAATAAGAACAATACAGCGCAAACTATATCTCTTAAAATGAACAAGGATTAAGGCTCAATACTTGGAGAAGAGAGAATGAAAGTTTTGAATGAATATTGTATGCTCTGAATGTTGTAAATGTGAAACTCTCAAATGATCTATTTATAAGCATATGAGACTTCATATTTAAATTTAAAAAGATTCACATGTCAAAGACAACATCATTCACTTTTTCAAGAAAATCAAACCTAATCTTTTACTTTTGGCATATGACAAAAGGAGCACACTTTCCTTTTCAAAAAATTCAAACCTAATCTTTTACTTTTTGCATATGATAAAAACAGCACACTTTCCTTTTCAAAAAATTCAAACCTAATCTTTTACTTTTTGTATATGACAAAAAGAGCACACTTTATTTTTCAAAATTTTCAAACAAAATCATCTACTTTTTGTATAAGTCTAAAAAAAATAATCACTTTTGAAAATATTCAAATAAAACATGCACATGTGAAAGATGACAATCAATCATCTTTAATATTTTCAAAATTTAACCCTTTAATCAAGGCATGCACATGTAAAAGATGATAATCAATCATCTTTCAAAATTTTTAAATTTAATTTTTAAAAATATTCATGCATATGTGGAAAATGTATTTTAATGCTTTATGATAAAATATTAATTTTGAGCATTAATCCTAATTTCGCATTTTGAAGAGATTTACAACATTATTCTATAACTTTAATGTAAACTTGTTCCCTTCTTGCTCATGCTTGTTTTCTTGATATGCTTGACTCCATTGTCTATACAACTTAAGCTTGAGACTTCTTTATTCTTTGAATTCATTTGTTATCATCAAAATTCATGTATAAATATATAATTACACAAAACTTGAAACATTGGGTTCAACAAATCCAATGTGAAGATTTGATATGAATAGCTAAAGTCAAATTCAAGTTATATTATTTTTAGGAGTGTAACCAGTCTGGTTCGGTTCGGTTTTGAAAATCTATGGCCGAACCGGTAGGCACTGGTTTTACATTTTTCAAAACCGATTAAGCATCGATTTTCCTCCTAAATCGGTATTCCGGTTTTATCAATTTCCGGTCCAGTTTTCCGGTTTTAATAAAATATAAATTTTTCATAAAAATTCTGTTTAAAAAAAAAACTGATTTAAAAAATTCAGTTTTATTAAAAATCTATTACCATTTACAAAAATCTGCTATGTAAAAAAATTATGCTATAAAAAATCTGCTATGTAAAAAAATTCTGATATGTAAAAAAAATTCTGATATAAAAAATCTGCTTTATAAACAAAATCTATTATATAAACAAAATTCTGCTGTATAAAAAACTGCTATAAAATAAAAACTAAAATAAGAAATTTAGTGTAAAAAAAATCTGTATAATCCTATATTAGACGATTAGTATTAGTGTATATATATTAGTATTAGTTATAGCTATATAATATATTAGACAATATGATAGTATTAATATCAGACTATTAGTATAACTATATATTAGTATTAGTTTTGATGATTTAGTATAACTATATTAGTATGAGTATAATTATAGTCTATATTAGAATATTAATATTAGTATATATGTGATTATTTTTTGTGTGATTCAAAATTATATATAATATAAAACATATTATATATAATATTAATATATAAATAGTACCGGTCCAGTCCGGTCCAAAACTATCTGGATCCGGAACCGGACCGGTTCCGGCCAGTTTTTCATTTATGAAAACCGATTCCAGACCGAACTAGTCCAAAACCAGCACAACCGGTCTGGGCCAATTTTTCGATTTGTTGGATTTTTTTTACACCCATAATTATTTTATTATTACATAATAAAAAAAAATAGTTATTCCAATATGGAGATTTATGAAAATGGAATAGCTAAAATCTAAATTCATCTTATATTCATCAAAATTATCCTTTATATATACATAATCCATTAACAATGCTCTTATCATTAACATTGGTTTCGTCAAAATCATATTCAAAATTTAGTTAAAAGTACATGTTTTGCATAAAATCAAGACCATTCAAGATAGAACCCCACATTAGATTAACTAAAATAATAATATGATATTATTTTTTAATAATAATATTTCAAATTTTTTCATATTTTCCAATATTTACACTAACCATATGATAAATAATACTTTAATAATTTAATAACCTAATATTTTATATGAAAGGCCCAATCGAGTAATAAGAAAATTAGCAAAGTCCCAATATGCAGTTGGCATATATTTTTAGAATAAAATAATTATTGTGAAGATGAACAATGTATTTCCAAATATAAAGGAAATTTTGGTGGTAGTGTAGCTTATATATAAAACTTCCTCATTTTAACTACTCCAATACAGATCATTTTATTGATATTTAGCCAGATTTTAGAGATGCATTATATTTGGCAAGTGCTCTTAGTGGGAGAAATTCATAATTCTATATCTAATGTAAACCAAATACGAAGGACTTAGTTCAAATTATGAATCTTCTATAAAGTTTTATTTGGAACCATGACATGTTAATTCCAAAACAGCATGATTTATGTGATCAATTGCTAGTATCACGGGTGTTAGCGCCATGTGAAGATATGATATTGACTTGAGCCTTATCCTTATACCCTATTTCAGTCTCTTTTATTTTAATTTTTCTTATGTCGGCTTAATTAATTAGTGTAAAAATACATTAATTATTATATAGTTTCGAAGTATTGAAACACAGAACTTTCATTCTATTATTATAGGATGATATGTTATGAAAAATAAACTATTCATAAACCTGTTTTCAGCATACCCAATATACCGTTGAAATATTGTTATTTTAATTTATACTGGGTTTCACTAAAAAATAATAAGTTAATGTACTAAACTTGCAAATAGAAAAACTCGAAAATTCATATTTAAATAAGTTTTTTCATGAAATATAATATAATAATATAAACTATATTTTTGTAAGATAGTGTTGAGGACGCACTATTCAAACATTTATGATTTAACACATTAGAACGTAAAATTTTCAGATTTTTTAGAAAATGGCTATGTATTATCAACAATGCACTCTCCATCTTTACTTAAATATAATAAATTAAATACTACTATTTATTTTAAAATTTATCATTCTTACTCGCGTTTAATAACGTTGCATATTTCGATTAATAACTTAATGAAAATTATATAAAATGTATGATATCATTAAATATGAAAAATAATAATAATATCTAAAATAACAAGACAAATATTTTAATCACAAATTAATTGTATAAAAATAAACTCATAAATTGACGTGACTTGATATGATATGTCAGATTATAAAATTACTTTTATCATAAAGTGGATATAATAAATCTGATAAAATTATATTAATTTATAAATTTATTTTTATATAATTTTTTTATGTATGTAACAAGTCTCAAATAACAATAAAAAAATTTTTAATATAAATTTATACAATAAAAAATATAGTGTATGATGTGTGAAAATGATAGAAATCAATACTCATAATATTATTATAAATTTTTTTAAAAATTATATTTTAAAATATTTTAAAAATACATTTAACAAAAAAATTTACGCTGGTGGGGACCCAAATTTGGGTCCCGCTACAGCCACTCATAGCTCAGGGTACAGCCATCCCAACCGGCCAGTTGTTGAAGAGCGTTCTCTTTCTCCCAAGTAACGTATCTTCGCATGGTGACAGCATCGAACAGCTAAACAATGCCCCCACGCGGAGGCCTACTCGCGAATATCGACGCGTCTCGTCCTCTTTCACTCTGCCACGTATCCCATTAGGAATAAGGTAATCTCAGTGGGTGCCAAAGCCGACCTTCCATATTTATCGCCTGACTGACCGACATAAAAGGGTCCCACGAGAACAAACTCCCATTATCTTCCTAAACGTGTCATCGAACCATTGGCTTTTGTAAACGTACGCGCGTCTTCCCGCCCTTTTTCTGCTTTGTTTATTCTTTAATTATTTTGACTCCTCTTTCCCTTGTCGCTTATTCTAGGGGACAGTTGTCACGTTATTCTCAGCGAGTACCTTTAGGCATGTAAAATAATGGAGATTGGAGAGTATGAGATCTCATTTTGCTCTCGAAGTTAATGAGGCACGTCGGTTACAGAGAGATGGCACACTGATTGGGCCACCCAATAGGCTTTAATCGCGTCAGATCCGTGTCTTTAATATAGTAATATTGTTATAAAACCTTCCAGTCTCTCACGCAAATCCATCGTAGCAAAGCTGAAAAAAACCTTCACAAAACCTTTCAGTAACTTAATCGGCCTTCTCGTTCTTCGTAATTGGTCTCTTTCGTTTTTGTTTTCGATATTCTTTTTAGTTGCTTTCGATCGATTATGGCGGAGGAACACCCCAACAAGAGTAGATACGAGTACGAGACTGCTGGCGTTGATGATCAGCAGGTCGCCGTGGAGAAGACGGACCGAGGGCTGTTTGATTTCCATAAGAAGAAAGAGGAGGAGAAGCACCAAGAGGAGGCGATCGTTACTGAGTTTGATGAGAAAGTTACAGTTTCTGAATATGAGCCAAAGGTAGAGGATCAAGAACACGAGAAGGAAAAGGAGAAAGAAGAGAAGAAACACGAGAAGCTTCACCGATCCAGCAGCAGCTCTAGCTCTGTAAGTATCTATAGACAAGACTAATCCATCTATCTGTAATAAAGTTCTCATCATACCTGAACTGGTAGATACACAGTAAAACATGCCCCATTTTTTTTTTTTTTTGGTTTGGAAAAAGAGGATCTAAAAGATCTGTTCTAATTATAATTTTATGTTTTTGTATCATTTCCCAACTCCTTTTATGACATTAATTTCTATATTGATTTGATTAAAAAAGAAAATTCGGTTTCTCATTCTATTTAAATTAAGGAAGGTGTAATAAATCCTAAAATATGTCTGTTGCTTGAACTTTGCAGTCTAGCGATGAGGATGAAGGTGAAGGAGAAGAAAAGAAGAAGAAAAAGAAGGAAAAGAAGGGAGATAAGCTCAAGGACAAAATAGCAGCAGAGAAGCAAGAAGAGAAGGAAGAAGAGAAGTACGAGGACACCAACGTCCCTGTTGAGAAATACGATGAAGCAGTAGTCGTTCATGCTGCAGAGCCAGTCCAACCTGAGGAAAAGAAGGGTTTCCTTGATAAAATTAAGGACAAACTTCCAGGCCATCAGAAGAAGACTGAGGAGGTCCCTCCTCCTCCTCCTCCTCCTCAGGCCGAGTATGCGGCTGCTGAGCCAGTACCTAGTCATGAAGGAGAGGCGAAGGAGAAGAAGGGCTTCTTGGAGAAGATAAAGGAGAAACTGCCCGGATACCACCCCAAGACAGAGGAAGAGAAGGAAAAAGAGAAAGATCAGAAAGAGTCTCCCTCCAATTACTAAAGACCGAGTTGTGATTAAAGGATTAATTATATTGGTGTGCGCTATGCTTTTGCTAATTTTCGATGCGGGATGGAGTTCTTGAAATTTGCTTTATTTTGATTTTTGTTTTTCAGTTTTTGTGGTTTTTGAATTACTTTTGTATATTTACTGCTTTTTATGTTCCGTATTTTAAATAAACATCTTCTGTGTACTTGTATACGTAACGTTAATCTTCATCTATTTGTGAGTAAAATATTATTATTAAAGCAAATTGTTTACTTTTATATATACAACGTCCTAAATTAAAGGAGTGTCAGGACTGCTAGCTAGAAAGCGATCATGAGAGAAGAGGGAAGAGAGAGGAGAGAAAAGTAAAAGCAAACCCATCAATCTCGTAGTAAATTTGTTCTCTATGATCATTGCCTGACTTTATAATATATTATTTTATATCAAATTATATCGGATTATAAATTTATTTAAATTTTTTATCTTTTGATAATTATACATTTCCTTGGCGTATCGATCAAGGTGTTCGTGATGATGATGCTTTGTGAGTCTGCGACTCACTTTTAGAAAATTTATGTTAGCTTTATTAAAGTTATATTTAATTTTAAAACCTTTATATTTATAATTTTATATTAGTCATTAAATTTATTGAAATAATAATATAATATTATTTTTTAATAATAATAATTTTAATTTTTTATTCTTTATTATTGAGAGAGGGAAATGAAAGCTTCCCCCACTCATGCTCGTGCATGGGCCCGCCTAGCACATACAGTATCTGGACTCGCAACAATTGCTTGTATCTTGTGATCATTAGGAAATAAATAAGAATAAAAAACACATTTAATTGGTAAACAGTAATAACCTTTTAAATTCGAAGGAATCATAGATTTACTGTAGTTGAAAAATTTTCAACTCATCTTTTATCTAATTCAATACAGTTGTATTTTAATAAAATTTATCATATTTTACATTTAATTAAGCTTTTAATAAAACCAATATCAGTGCTTTTAAACCATTTTTTCTCAATGAATAGTAAAAGCAAAGCAAGATTTTGCAAAAGGGTGGCTTTAATTTTTTATGTATTTTAAAAATGAGTAATGCTACATACAGTCATTTTTGTGCACTCCACTGATATGATTGACTGGATTAATTTTTTTTTAATACACAACCAATCATATCACTGGAGTGCACAAAAGAGTCCGCAAAAATAACTGCACATAGAATTTTTCTTTAAGAATATTTTAAAAATTTTACATTATCAATAAAAAATATTTGAGTTTTTCTATGTATAAATAAATTTACGTATCAATTTACGTATTAATTATGTTATCTTTATATTTAAAATTTAAATTTATTTTTTTAAATTAATTAGATTGAATAAATATATATATTAATATACAAAATCGCTTACAATTAAATTTTTTATTTTTAAAAACAAATGGCCAATAAATTATTAAGTTGGATAAGGTCATGCCGACACATCCATCAGAGCTCGTCGATAGACATGTTTATTATATATCTGTTGTTGAAGTTTGATAGGTTTGAAGTTTGATAAGTTTGAAGTTGTTTGATTTTTAAATTATCTTATCTAATCATTATAATTTTTTTAAATTTTAATATAAAATATAATAAATAATTTAATTTTTTTAAATATTAAAATAAAAATAATATTTTAATAATATTTTATTCAATTATCAATTTTTACCTCAACTCAATTTAAAACAATCATATAATCGATAAAGATCTGAGTTTAAATATTCTCTTCTAAGCACTCGTCATTAGCACGCATGCAATTGATACTCGATTTGGATGTTTCAATTTTGGTGTTATGCATTGCGATACAAGTAGTAACGCTCCTTTACGTAGCTGTAAAATCAATGTGACATGGCATGTGCCTTTCAGTGGGTATAACGACTCCTACAGCCCGTTCATTCAACTAGAAAGTGGCGTCACATCCGCCACTGATGGTGATGGGCGCCCAAATTTCCCCCCAGTGACTTCACCGTGTTATCATGCCATGCCAACTTTCTCTGGTTCGAAAGTGAAATGATTTATTCAGTCGGTAAATACGGCATGTAGTCATTTAAAAAAAAAATAAATTAATATGAGACCTATATAAAAAAATTATTTTTATAATTTTTTTTATTCATTCTGTACAATTATAAAAAAAAATATTTTTATAATTTTTTTTATTTATTCCGTACAGCCGACTGCATATCGACTACATTTGCCAACTGCGTCTAACAAAATCCCGTTTGAAAAAGAAATGTTTTTTTGGAGGATTGGGCCATGCCAATGTGGTAGCTGGCTAGCCGCTAATGATGCTACTCACATTAAAATATTATAATTATTAAAATGAATTTTTATTCTCCAATCAATAGGTATACCACACACTCTATATTATTTAAGAGAATTAATAGTCACTGAAAAAAAATATATAGAATTTACATAAAAAATAATTTTTAATTATAGATCTTTTTTTTTTAAATGTCTATACGATATTTACATATCTTACAATTATATGTAGCATTTTCTCATATTTTATTAACATTCTCAATGGATTAATAATAGAATTTTTCATTATTAAAATCTATGTAAATAGAGGATTCTAAAATTAATATAAAATTAAATGTAGGGTCAAACTCTTTGATCCAAAAGCAACCTTGACGGATAAAATTGGCTAATGAAGTCTAAAGATAACAATCAGTACACCAAAAATAGAGTTATGCCAAAAAAAACTTAAAAAATCGAGCGTTCATCCTTTCAGCAAAAATTCAAGTCATTCCTTGAATAAGGAATAGATAGTAAACAATGTCGGAGAAAGATATATCTTTCCTTAAATAGGGATAACTTGCCTAATATTTAAAAGGTCAGTCATTTTGGATTAAAAGTAAGAGAGGCTAGAAAAATCAGACAATGAAGCTTTGAACAATAATAATATTGAAGAAAGACAGAAGATGGCGGTAGCCGATCAAAAACAGTGGTTGATCATTGCCCTTGTGCTATTTGTTTTGGTTGCTTTTTCTGCAGAGGCCAGAAAGTTGGGTGGACGCGGTTCTTTCTTTCAAGATTTTCATTTTGGTCGTATGAGAATACTGTCCGAAGGTGTTCCTGCCACCCAACACGAGATTTATCAGCTTCACAGAATTCTACCCTCTCCTCCCCCACCTCCTCAGGCCTCAAAACCCCCTCCTCGGGCCTAAAAAGGGAAATGATCTTCATGAGATTATTATCAGCTAACTTATTCTTTATTCCAAAATGAAAAAAGAAAAGACAATGAAGGGAATTGTTTCAACATTTAAGGAACAATATTAAATAGAATATTGTGAGAATTATGGTGTTGTGAAGTGTCAACAGTTTAATAATCTTTTTTGTGTTTTTTTTTTTTTGGAGGGGGGGGGGGGGAGGGGAGGAGACTGGGAGGGCTTCTTTTTGTACTGTTATTATGTGTGAAACTCAGCAATTATGCTCTTCACAAGTGTGCAATAAATCTATGAAAGGTTGAATAAGAAAATATGAACAATTCCGATATAAAGTTGTGTGATGTTGGGTTTTATTTTAATTAGTAGACAAAATCACCTCCAAGACAGTTTGGGCAGATGAGGCTTATTCGGGAGGTGGACTCAGGGCAAATTTTAATCTATGCCTGCCTCAAGGTCTAAAAGCCCATCCGTGGCCTTAGTTACTATATACAGTACCATACAAACTTCAGACATTGACAGCATACATCCGAGAATTCAAGAAGAGTTAGCTAAATGGGAATTAGATAACAATAGTTTGTATGGATTAGCAACCTTTACGGGGAAATCCAGTGCATTTGCAGTATAATAGAGAAGCATTCAGTATGTAGTTTTGTATCATTTTTGCAGAAAATAGAAAGTACCCAATGTTTAAGACAGCTGTTATTTGATCAAACTCTGAAACAAGCACATTGCTACATTAGAATTCAGCAAAAGATAAAACACCATGGTAAATGTAGAACTTCTTTGTTGTTTCTGTCGTCGTCATCATCGTCGGACTGTACCATAATCAAATTCCAAAAAGTCCTTGGAAGCTTACTTATTTGTCCATCCAAATTACACAACGAAGACTCTACCCTTGAATGAGTAGATCAAAAGCTTTGTTGATGTCGTCAAACTTTACCTCTTGTTACAAATTCATCCAGCTGCAGTTCCTGATGTATTTTTTGTTTTGAGAAAAAAAAAAAGAAATAAGAAAATTTTAAAACAAAAAGAAAAAATTTAAAATAATATGCATGACTTGTTGCACAAGGTTTTCTACAGAAATCAAGGATTGATTATAAGAAAACATACTCTCTTGTTATATATGCAATTACATTCAAATTTTTGATTAGTTTAGTAGTTACAAAAAGATTAGATATTCAGTTGATAGATATGGTCACTGCATATTTATATGAAACATTGGATCATGACATATATATGAAAATCTCTGAAGGATATAAAATGCCTAAAACTTCTAATTTGAATACATCCAGAAATATATATTCTATTAAATTTTAAAGATCTTTATATGGGTTAAAGTAATCTGGACGCATGTGGTATAAACGCCTTAGCGAATATTTATTGAAAGAAAGATTTGAGAATAATTCAATATGCCCACGTGTTTTTATTAAGAAATCAGATTTCGGATTTGTTATTATTGCAATTTATGTTGATGATCTAAATCTTGTTGGAACTCCTGAAGAGATCAAAAGAATCGTTACATATTTAAAGAATGAATTTGAAATGAAAGACCTTAACAAAACGAAATTTTGTCTCGGCCTGCAGTTCGAGCATTTGCAAAATGGAATTCTCATTTATTAGTTAAATTATATAGAGAAAGTCTTGAAGTACTTTTACATGGACAAAGCTCATCCCCTAAGTACTCCAATAGTTCTTCGATCATTTGATGTGTAGAAAGATCCATTTCGTCTTTGTGAAGACGATGAAGAAATTCTTGGTCATGAAATACCTTATTTCAGTGCAATTGGAGCCCTGATGTATCTTCCAAATTGCACTCGGCCTGATATTACATTTTCAGTTAATTTACTTGCAAGATATAGTTCCGCACCAACTCAAAGATATTGGAATGACATTAAACATGTCATTCGATACCTACGAGGTATGATTGATATGAGATTATTTTATCAATATGGATCAAGTCCACAATTAGTTAGATATGCAGATGCAGGTTATCTTTTAAATCCATACAAAAGGTAGATCTCAAACTGGATATATATTTACCTATGGAAATTTTGCTATATCATGGAGATCTGTCAATCAAATACTATCTGCTACCTTTTCAAATCACTCAAAGATCATTACAATTCATGAGGCAAGTCTAGAATGTATTTGGCTAAGATCAATGATTCAACATATTCAAGAAAAATGTAGTCTTCCAATGATTAATGATAGTCTAACAATTTTATACGAAAATAATAATGCTTATATTATTCAAATTAGAAGATGATATATCAAAGTTGATACAACTAAACATATTTCACCTAAATTTTTTTACACCCATGAACTTCAGGAGAAAGGTAAAATTAATGTCAAGCAGATACCATCAAATGATAATCTTGCATATTTATTCACTAAAGTATTATCAACTGCAACATTTAAGAAGATTGTGTAGAATATTGGAATACAAATACCTGAAGACTTATTATCATGTACTTTTCAGAAGGAGTAAATATCTTAAAGACTTGTGCTGATTGTACTCTTTTTCCTTCGCTAAAATTTTATCCCATTGGATTTTCCTTTGCAAAGTTTTAATAAGGTAATCTTAAAGTACTTGGCAGTACACATAAATGTTGTACTCTTTTTTTTTTCTCCATTGGTTTTTTCCTACTAGATTTTTCCTTGGTAAGGTTTTAACGAGACATATTCTTTATGTATGGTCATTCAAATGAGGAGTGTTATAAACTTATTTGTATGACCATTTAGTCATCAATTAAGACCAATCTTTAACCATTAATTAAGACTATTGAACTATCAATTAAGACCTATCTTTAGCCATTAATTAAGACTTAAGCTATACCTACTCTTTTGTATTCTTATATATATATATATATATCATTTACTTATATATTATCAAGTTTTACATCAAAGAATAATTATTTCTCTTATAATATCATTTATCTTTTAGTTTCTTAACAAAACGTACTTCATTTTGATTTTTGTTTTTCAGTTTTTATGGTTTTTGAATTACTTTTGTATATTTACTGCTTTTTATGTTCCGTTTTTTAAATAAACATCTTCTGTGTATTGTATTCGTAACGTTACTGTTGATCTATTTGTGAGTAAAATATTATTATTAAAGCAAATTGTTTACTTTTATATATACACGTCCTAAATTAAAGTAGTTTCAGTTCTGCTAGCTAGAAAGAGATCATGAGATTGAGAGAAGAGAGAGAGAGGAAAGAAAAGTAAAAGCAAACCCGTAGTAAATTTGTTCTCTATGATCATGCCTAACTTTATAATATATTATTTTATATCAAATTATTTCGGATTATAAATTTATTTAAATTATTTATCTCTTGATAATTTTACATTCCAATTTATTTAAATTATTTATCTTTTGATAATTTTACATTCCCTCGGCATATCGATGAAGGTGCTTGTGATGATGATGCTTTTGTGACCCACTTTTATAACATTTACGTTAGCTTTATTAAAGTCATATTTAAAACTTGATGAAAACTACACATTTTTTATAAATTTCAAATCTCTATATTCATAATCTTACACTAGATCAGTTATTAGATTAATCAAAATAATAATATAATATTATTTTTTAATAATAAAAATTTTAACTTTTCATTCTTTATTATTGAGAGTGAAAATTTCTCACTCATGCTCGTGCATGGCCCTGCATAGTATATAATTGTGCCTGGACTTACACCAATGCTTGTATCTTGTGATCATTAGGGAATAAATGAGAATAAAAAATACAAATACATTTAATTGATAAACAGTAACCTTTTAAATTTGAAGGAATCCATAGATTTATTATAGTTCAAAATTTCTTCTCACTCATCCCTATAGCTAATTCAATACAGTTATATTTTGAAGAAATTCATCATATTTTATATTTAATTAGGCTTTTGATAAAATTAATACCACTGCTTTTAGGCCAGGTTTTTCTCAATGAATAGTAAAAGCAAAGCAAGGTTTTGCAAAAGGGTGGCTTTTAATTTTTTTTATGTATTTTTAAAATATTTTAAAAATTTTGCAATATCAATAAAAAATATTTGAGTTTTGTTACGTACCAATCTACGTACTAATTATATTGTCTTTATATTTAAATTTTAAAATTTTATTATTTTTATTAAAATCTAATTTTTAAATTAATCATATTGAATGAATGTGTGTATTAGTACACAAAATTACTTACAATTAAAATTTTTATTTCTCAAAACAAATGGCCAATAAATTATTAAGTTGGATAAGGTGATGCCGACACATCCATCTGAGCTTGTCGATAGACATATTTATTATATACTAGGTAGAAGTAACGTGCAATGCACGTTTATCTAGTTTAATGAAATAATTATTTTAAAAAAAGATATATATTTCATAAAAAAATTCATTTTAATCGATAATTTATTTTAATGTATTTTCTTGATGTTAATTATTGCTTTGCATTTAAATTAATCTTTACTTTAATTATTTTATCGTTGAACTTTAAATATTTTATTTTATTAATATTGAGTTGTAGTATTTTTATTAGACTTTTATTTATTTTTGTTATACTATTTTTATTTGTTGTACCATTTTATTTTTGGGTGGGCTTATTTTTTAGTGGGTTTTAAATCATGTTTTGGGCCCAGCCTTGTAGCTGTTGGAAGCCCAATTCGTTGGCTTGTTTTCAGCCAGCTCTCTCTCCATAAACGGTGTGTTTTGACCTTGCTTAGAGTTAGGGCTTGTCTCATTTTCTTTTCTTCTTCACCTTTCTCCTACCGCAGCCACACACTACTCTTCTTCTTCTTTGTTTTATTTTTCTTCTCCTACACGTCGTCCATTCCTTCTTCATTTTTATTGTGTTATTTTCTTCTGCAACCGGTGTTGCTGCAGTCGACTTTCTCCATTTTCGTTAGGTAATTACTTGAACTTTAATCTTCTTGTTTGGTTCTATTTTTCTGCAAATCCGTGTACTGCTGTTGCTGCTTCTCTTCGTCTTGTACTTTTCGATCTGTTTGGCTAGATCTACTATTTTATTTTTAGGTTCTGTTCGGTTTGTTTATTTTTTTTCTCTGCTTGTATTGTTTTCCCTTTGTTGATTGTGGGTTTGTTTTTACATATTGTGGGTTTCTTTCTTCATAGCCGTCGTTTTCCCTTTGTTGATTGTGGATTTGTTTGCATGCTATTAGTAGTTGAAGATGGGTTTATTTTTTCTAGATCTGCTCTAATCGGAGATAGCATTGCTTCACGTGATTTTTAATTTATTTTTTAATTTGTGTTTATAAGCTATCAGTAGTCGAAGATCTATTCTGTTTTGAACATGGGAATTTTTTTTTTTTTTTTTTATGAAATTTTTGAGGCATCAATTTTTGTTCATCTGTTCATCTATTTCAAACATGTTATTATTGTAAATATTCCATTCTTGATTTGTTCTATGTCATATATTGTTTAGGATTGATTATTTTTGTCTTTTTCTTTTAGTATACGATTTGAGTTAATTTTTGGTAATAGATGCGAATTTGACATATGGCTTTTTTGTTTTTGTGAAAGCATGGAACTTTGCTTAACGTATAATGGAACGAAAAACAAATTACTTATCTAGTCTTTTTCATTTTGAAACTTATTAGTATTTTTTTTTTTTTTTGTAGGGCTAGGGTTTGTCACCCAAGAAATCAGCAATCCTGGAATTAGCCTTGGATATGTATCAGAGGGTTGAAAAATACAAGCCCAAGTTTCAGATATGTTTTGCTATTTCTTATTACTGTTAGACTATTGGAATTATATAAATACTTATTTAATTTCTAGAGTTCATCTATTTTTTTTTTAATTGTGGGGTTTTATTTATTTATTTGGGTATGTTATATGCTGTTGGCTCTTGGAATTATATGGCTTCTTGGGTTAAATGGATTACGGTCTGTCTTGGGTTTTGGGTTTGTGAATTCATCTGGTTTAACTGCTGTTCCATTTTTTTTTTTTGTAGTTTTTTTTTTTGAAGTTTTTTAATTTCCATTGACACAGCATCACACTACTTCACACTACTTTTCTTTTCTTAACCTATTAACTATCAAGATAGCCAACAAAAAGAGAATACATTATTATTGGAACACATTTTTATTTTTAGATCCTCACCCTAGGATGTTTATCTAATTCTCTTTTTGCTCCTAGCTTTAGATATATCACTGACAAAACATCACACAATTTCGAAGATCTATTCTGTTTTGAACATGGAAATCCTTTTTTTTTCTTTTTTTATGAAATTTTTGAGGCATCAATTTTTGTTCATCTGTTCATCTATTTCAAACATGTTATTATTGTAAATATTCCATTCTTGATTTGTTCTATGTCATATATTGTTTAGGATTGATTATTTTTGTCTTTTTCTTTTAGTATACAATTTGAGTTAATTTTTGGTAATAGATGCGAATTTGACATATGGCTTTTTTGTTTCTGTGAAAGCATGGAACTTTGCTTAACGTATAATGGAACGAAAAACAAATTACTTATATAGTCTTTTTCATTTTGAAACTTATTAGTATTTTTTTTTTGTAGGGCTAGGGTTTGTCACCCAAGAAATCAGCAATCCTGGAATTAGCCTTGGATATGTATCAGAGGGTTGAAAAATACAAGCCCAAGTTTCAGATATGTTTTGCTATTTCTTATTACTGTCAGGCTATTGGAATTATATAAATACTTATTTAATTTCTAGAGTTCATCTGTTTTTTTTTTTAATTGTGGGGTTTTATTTATTTATTTGGGTATGTTATATGCTGTTGGCTCTTGGAATTATATGGCTTCTTGGGTTAAATGAATTACGGTCTGTCTTGGGTTTTGGGTTTGTGAATTCATCTGGTTTAACTGCTGTTTTTTTTCGAGTTTTTTAATTTCCAATGACACGACATCACACTACTTCACACTACTTTTCTTTTCTTAACCTATTAACTATCAAGATAGCCAACAAAAGGAGAATACATTATTATTGGAACACATTTTTATTTTTAGATCCTCACCCTAGGATGTTTATCTAATTCTCTTTTTGCTCCTAGCTTTAGATATATCACTGACAAAACATCACACAATTTCGAAGATCTATTCTGTTTTGAACATGGAAATCCTTTTTTTTTCTTTTTTTATGAAATTTTTGAGGCATCAATTTTTGTTCATCTGTTCATCTATTTCAAACATGTTATTATTGTAAATATTCCATTCTTGATTTGTTCTATGTCATATATTGTTTAGGATTGATTATTTTTGTCTTTTTCTTTTAGTATACAATTTGAGTTAATTTTTCATTTTGTCATATATTCTTTTGTGATCTATTCTGTTTTGCTCCTAGCTTTAGATATATCACTGACAAAACATCACACAATTTTTCTTTTCTTAACCTATTCACTGTCAAGATAGCTCACAAAAGAAAGAGTACACTTTTATTTTTAGATCTTTGATAAATCTGACAATAGCAAATGAAAGGGATCGAAAAGTGGAAGATAACAAAGATCTTTGATAAATCTGACAATAGCAAATGAAAGGGATCGAAAAGTGGAAGATAACAAAATAAGTAAACCACAAGATAGACTTACAGAGATAAAAATCAGAAATGTAAAACTCTGAAAGTCTCCAACCAAGAAAACCTGAAAAGAAATCACCATTAGAAACGAACAGAAAACATTAAGCACTGCATGAAACAATGAAAAAAAAGTAGAAGAAAGAAATGCTAGTAGGGTAAGGTAACAATGAAAGAAAGAAGAAAGAAAAGCCAGTAGGGTAAAGAAAATAACCCAAGAACTAAATGTGCAGCTCTGAAAGAAAGCACCAAACGACATAAGCAGGGTGAACAAAAATAATCTTCATAGACCCTTTTAAGGTGCAATGGCTTCCTGAACTATCATCCTAGGAACTCCCATCGCATGCAGCAGACCACTACAAAACCAATCAACCCACTGGAAAACCAATCAAACCAAATATTGGAAAACCAAATGGAAAACTGGCAGCATCATACCACTGCATATGCATTTTTTATTTCTTGCATTTTATTTCCCATAATTATTTTAAAAAAAAGGTATATATTTCATAATATAAAAAATTAACCATACGTTTTATTTCTTTTACATCAAAAAGAAATTGTCGTGATTGATTCTTTATTTCTTGCATTTTTATTTATCAGGATTAAATATTTGTGATTTTTTCATATGGCATTTGTTTTTTCTTCTTAGGTAGTGAGCACTGTTTTCTTTGTTGTGATTAATCATATGTCATTTGTTTTTCTTCTACACTGAGCAAATTTTTCTTCTTTATCCTGAACGGGCAGGATTTTTTTTATTTGTTTTTAAGGTTTTAATTATTTTTTTTTATCCAGATTAAGAATGTTTTTTTTAATGGTTTTGTGATTCCATATGTTACAGATGTAAAAGTCACAATTACCTATACGTATGCAAGACTCACAATTAACTACAGGCATGCACTGACCAACTGAAGTATCTTCCATACGCATGCACTGATAACTGACAAGAGGGGACAAGAGCAGGGCTTGGTACCAATGCAACCAGCGTGTTTATACTGCACAACCAATGAAGTTAAAGACTTTTGCACGGATGAAACACACAAATTGAAGCAAAGAGTAAATACGTGAAACACGGAAACAGAATGGGATTGCACTGTTCATTACTGTAGCAGGATCATTGATGCTTTTTATTATAGAGAGATGTGATGTTGAAGTTTGATAAAGTTAAAATTGTTTGATATTTAAACCCATCTTATCTAATTATTACAATTTTTTTAAATTCTAACAACAAATATAATAAATAATTTGACTTTTTTTAAATTTTAAAATAATAATAATATTAAAAAATAATATTTTATTAATATTTTATTTAATTGTCAACTTTTATCTCAATTGAACTCATTATTCAAATCAATCATCGATAAAGATATGAGTTTAAATATTTCCTTCTAAGCACTCGTCACTAGCACGCATGCAATTGATCCTCGATTTGGATGTTTCAATTTTGGTGGTTATGCATTGCAATACAAGTAGTAACGTTCCTTTACGTAGCTGTAAAATCAATGTGACATGGCATGTGCCTTTCAGTCGGTATAACGACTCTTAGACCATTGACAATAGACTAACTATTACCCAATGTAAGTTTAAAATTTTGAAATTAAAGCTTATTTTCTTCTATATTGGATTAGCTATACATAAAAAGTTTAAAATTTTATCTATAGTAAATTTAAGCTCATCATCATACTTGGCGAGCTTTTATGCAAAGTTCAAACTCATATTTTATTATTTTATTTTTTAAGTCCCATATTTATATTCACGCTTTCCTCTCCTTCTGTACAAAGATCAAAATTACATAAAAAGTTTCATGCTCTCATTTACAATCACAGGATATTTCTATTTTTTTTTCTCTAATATAACAGGAGATATCTATTGTAAAAATGTCTACTATTTTTTATAATTTTCTAATATAACATGAATATATATTGTAAAAACTTAGATATTCTATAAAAAAATATTTCCAAAATAATAATTTTACTTTTTAATAAAGTTATTAATTAATATATGAAGTGCATTTGTAAAATATTAGAAAAAAATTATCAAATATTATTAAAATATATAATATTATATTATTATATAGAATTTAAAATAGCTAGTCCAATGTAGATTAGTCTAGATAAAAGTTTATATTATAGCTAAAAGACCATATTTAGAGCATTGGCATTGGATTGGCTATCATAATCTTCAAAATTTGAAGAATATATAACTTTTTATTTTTTAGCTAATCACTTAACTCTTAAAATCTACATTGGATTAGCCATCATATTCTCTATAATAATAAAATATTATTATTTTTTAATTTTAATTTTTAATTACTTTTTAATTTTATTTTTCTAATGTGATATAACCTCCAATAATCCCATTCTTTTTCATATTCATAATCTAACAATCTATAATATAATAATCTTATATGTATATAGATGACAAAATCTCATATGTAAATAAAAATTCTATATGTACAATCCATAATAATCCCATATCTATAATATAATAAACTCAAAATATAATAAAATAACATATAAAAAAATCACAGCCCAACAACATATAATAAAATAACAACCCAACATTTACATGTGACAACTTAATGCTGTCCAAAATAACAACCCAACTTGTGTGCATCGGCAACATCAGATTTTTGACAATATTCTAACTCCAACAATCACTTGTGTGCTTCTGCATGCATAATAACAGCCCAATAGCCCTACAAAATAACAGTATCTCTAATATAAAGTCTGTCCAACAGTCCTACATAACAGTCCAACAAAAAGTTACAAAATAGCTATCAATAGTTGCTGCTCAGCCATATATATTTAACACCACATGTGGCTGCCCATCTACTAAAACTAATTGTGTTTTTATTAACAAAATAATATTAAGTAGATAATAACAGGTTGAAACAAAGATGGCTACTGTTGAACCCAATATTTCAAGTTTTGTATAATTATATATTTACACATGGATTTTGTTGATAACAAATGAATTCAAAGAATAAAGGAGTCACAAGCTCAAGTTGTCTACACAATGGAGTCAAGCACATCAAATAAACAAGCATGAGCAAAAAGGAAACAAGTTCACATTAAAATCATACAGTAGTATTGTAAATTTATTAAAAGTTCGAAATTAGGATTAAGGCTCAAAATTAATATTTTATCATAAAGCATTAAAATACATTTTCCACATGTGTATAAATATTTTGAAAATTAAATTTAAAAATTTTGAAAGATAATTGATTATCATATTTCACATGTAAATTACATGATTAAAGGTTTGAATTTTGAAAATATTAAAGATGATTGATTGTCAGCTTTCACATGTGCATGTTTTATTTTAATATTTTTAAAAATGATTGATACTTTTTTTGATTTATACAAAAGATAGATGTTTTTATTTGAAAATTTTGAAAAGTGAAGTGTGCTCCTTTTGTCATATGCAAAAAGTAAAAAAATTATATTTGAATTTTTTGAAAAGTAAAGTGCTCCTTTTGTCATATGCAAAAAGTAAAAAAATTAGGTTTGAATTTTTTGAAAAGTAAAGTGTGCTCCTTTTATTATATGCAAAAAATAAAAAATTAGGTTTGAAATTTTTGAAAAATGAATAATGTTGTATTTGAAAATTGAAAAAGAAGTACATTTTATTTGAATTTTTTGAAAAAGTGAATGATGTTGTCTTTGACATATGAATTTTTTTAAATTTGAATATGTAGTCTCATATGCTTATAAATAGATCATTTGAGAGTTTCATATTTACAACATCAAGAGCATATAACATTCATTCAAAACTTTTATTCTCTCTTCTCTAAGCATTGAGTCTTAATCCTTATTCATTTTGAGAGAGATATAGTTTGCGCTGTATTGTTCTTATTTCACTCATTGAGGAGTGTTTTCTGATAATCTACTCACTATCAGCTCTTGTATCAGTAAAAGGGTGTGTATAACCCTTGTGTGTGTAGAAAATGTTCTACACAGGGAATAGTTGAATCACCACGTGTAAGGTGATTGTAAGTGTAGAGGGTGTTCTACACAGATCCTTTGTAGCGGTGTTGTTCAAATGTAATAGGTTTCTATCTCCACTTGAAGGAGGTTGAATAATGAATTTGAGAATTCTCAATGGGTAGCTTGAGGTGAGGACATAGGTAGTGGGGCCGAATCTCGTTAACATACTGAATTTGCTTCTCTCTTACCCTTACTCTTTATATTTATTGTTGTTTCATATTTTGTTTATATTTTATATTGTATATTTGATTTATAATTTTTATTTTTTTAAATACAACTCAATTCATCCATCTCTTGTGTTAGTCATCTGAGCAACAGCTACACATCTTCAAAATCAAAAGATGGAGATGGAGGTGGAGATGTAAATGAAAATCGCTTCCGTGATTCCTCAAAAATCTCTTTTTGAATATTCAAGAAATAATCTTGCTGCATTCTATTCATTCTAGCAAGATCTAATTTCATTAACTTCATATCGATCTTCCTTTTTTTCTCCACTAGTAAATCGTGTGCCACAGAATTACTCTTGCTAATCTCTTGTCTTTTCTCAGAAATGTATATGGCTCTGTCATTTCTCATGCCATTTAAGGCCTCAGCAAATTCAGCATCATAAGTTTCTCCGGCCTTCCTCTTTCTCTCATTTTCTTTTGCAACCTTCTTGCATGTAGGTCTCTCAGAAATGACCTATATGTTGTCATCTAAAGTGTCGTCTCCTAATGGAGTCGAGTCTGCAATAGCAGCGCGTTTTCCATGTGGTTTTCTTCTCATTGACAATATGGAAACATGCTGCTGCCATTTTGGTTGGTGTCTATACACCAACAATGTTTCATGTTGTATTTGACCTTCTCAGTCTCTCTATACATGATTTTGACTCTTTCAATCTAAATATGCAAATTTAGTGAGAATGTAATAATAGAATTTCAGTAAAAAATTTCAGAACCAAAGTTCAGTTAGAAACTCATACCTTGTCCTGTTCTGTTGCACCATTTGGATGCAATAATTCTACTTGGGTCACAGCATCACAAAATTTATTTGTGCATTTTTAGATCACCGACCATCAATTGGTCAATGACCCTCTAGAACGATTTGTCATGCTAGGTTTTTTATACTCATTGTAATAATCACTAATTCTCTCCCACATTTATGAGTATTTTTTACTTGTCCCCTGGATATCATCCATGTTAATATTAAGCCAAGCTAACACGAGGAGATTGTCCTCCTCTACAGTGAAAGACACATCTCGTTGTGTTTTCTTACTAGGTGGCCTTTTTTCACCTGTCAATTGTGTTGCTTGGAGTCCAACGTTATCATGGCTGCTAGTCATCAGGGTATTAGAGATTCCTTATTCACCACCTTGCAATAGAGTAGTAAAAAAGAGATCTTCATCAAATATGGTGTCCATCCTTAATTCAAATATTCATGTACAAAATCAAGAATAGTCTCATAACTCCAATAACAGCTCAATACATAAAGTGCTGTCCGAAGTTTAATACAAAATAACATACAATAGCCATGCATGAATTATACTTTAAATATTTACATGGGAACTAATAATAAGGAAGAAACCATAATATACAAACAGTTCAGTATGCAGTTCATATGAAGATAATTAATTCTAGGGATCATAATTTTATTCCACACTATGCACGCATGCACAGAGAGAGAGAGAGAGAGAGAGAGAGAGAGAGAGAGAGAGAGAGAGAGAGAGTGAGGGTCTTAGATGGGTGCTGATGTGATTTTTTACCGAGTTACTTGAAGTATATTGAGATGTGGTAGTCTATTAGTAAGTCCTGATAGGGCCCTTGGCAAAATCTGGAGCTAGTAATCCAAGTAAAGACTTAATTGGTATTATATACATTGATTGGAAATAAATATGTAAACTGAGGTTCTACTTGGACTTTAGAGAGAGTTTTGCTGGAATAGTTTAACTAAATTAAAGCAGAGTTTCTGCACTGAGCGGCAAATTGTCATGATGGAGATAAAGCATTTCTCATACGAAAACTCCTATAATCAATTGCAAATTTGGGTGCCCCTAGGTTTTGGGAACAAATATATTTTCAAGATGCAAATACAACACTTCTCTTATACTTCCTGATTAATATTAAAAGCAAATTTTATTTTTTTTAATTTTTTTTTTATTTTTTATTTTTATGCTTTGTACTTGTAGGTCTCATATATAGAGTGCGTTTTTTCTAATGACCCTATAGAATCACTCTCAAGGAATAATGAATTTCAAGTGCCCCTTGTTTAAGAGTTCCTTCCAAGGTCACCTAAAAAATCAATTGCCAAGAAATTGAACTCGACATTATTCCTAAAGTTGATCTTTACAAATGTGAACCATGGGAATTAGCAAGTTTCTATCTCCTCCTCCTCCTCCTCCTCATGATCACCCTTCAACTTCATAATTAACTAGGTTTCTTTGTTCTTTTTCTGTGGTTTATGTGGTCACTAATTTCTCAGTTTGATTTATGTTAGATGCATGTCATTGAGAATGTTTCAGGCATTCATGTATTAAAATATTCATGTTCATATTTATTTTAGCACTTTTGTGCCATTTTTCTTTTGATCATTGAACTTAATTTTGCTATATATATATATATATGAAATATTGCAAAAAAATCATTTTTTCCGAGTAGAGACCCAGAATGGTATATTTTTGGACTCAGAGATAGAAAATACCCAAATGGATTCAGAACAAACATAGAAACTCGAGCTGGATATTAGAAATCAGACATAGTTTTTGTTGCTCTGAATTCATAGAACTACAAACAAATCCAAACAAATCCAAATCGATGGGTATACGGAATGAGTATCCTTAAAATCAGAGTAAAATGTCACAAAAAAAAATCCCAACAACATTAATAAAATCAAACCCAAACAACAAAATCAAGAGCAAGAATCAAGTTTAGATTTCAGATTTTACCATGTTGTTGGGCGTCGGTGTTGGAGTGAAACTGTGGCAGTGCCGTGCTTGAGAGAAGGAAGTGAAAGACGAAAGAGAAGAGTTGCGGGAGAGAAAGAGGGAAGAAGAAGAGAAAGAACAGAAAAAAATGGAAGAAAAGAAAGAAGGGAGAGACACGGGAGAGGTAAGAAGAAGATAAAGAAGGGAAAAAAAAACTGGAAGAAGAAGAGAATGGATGTGATATATGGGAGGGAAGAGAAAGGAAGAGAACCGCGGGAGAGAGGAGTAGAAATGAATAAACAATGTATTTAGACGTTCTACAGGACTTTTTATCTTTGAAAAATAAGATGAAAATATTGTAATTCATAATTTATATGAAAGGTGTTTGACTAATCCGATGTAGAGCTTTTATTGATAAAATCAGTCAAATATGAAGATGAAAAGTAATTTGAACAAACCAATACCAATACTCTTAGAGTTCTATTTAAACTTAGCAATAGTTAGCCCATTGTCAATGTTCTTATAGCCCGTTCATTCAACTTGAAAATGACGTCACATCAGTCACTGAAGGTGATGGGCGCCCAAATTTCCCCCCAAGTGACTTCACCGTGTTATCATGCCATGCCAACTTTTCCGTACGAAAAAGAAATGTTTTTTTGGAGGATTAGGTAGAGCTGCAAACGAACCGAGTCGAGCCGAGTTTGAACAGGGGGTCTCGAGCTTGATAAGCATATATACGTGCTCGAACTCGACTCGAGCTCGACAAAATTTACAAACGTCTGATCGAACTCGAATCGCATAACATGTATCAGGATTGAACTCGACTCGAACTTGTCTAAGATAAATAAACGAACTAGTACGAGCTCGAGTTAAGAGTTAAATACTCTGTTTTTGAAACCCAATGCCCAAATCGGAAGGCAGCCTCGCTCAGCCCCATCAGAGAAGCATGCAGCAACAGAAGAGAGTAAACAACGCAGAAATTCAACATAGAGATTGAAAACCAAGGGAGAAACATTGCAGAACAAGATGCAAATAAAAAAAAAAAAATTGCAAAAACAGTGACAAACTGACAATGACCCACTCAGAGACCAAACAAGAGACATATGGAGTAAAAGACCCACAACTATTAAACCCCCAACATTGCCCTGCCCATCCGATTGCATTTCTTTTTTATGGGAATAAGAGGAGGGGGAGAGGGTGGCTGACCGAGACGAGGGGTTGATGCTCGACGAACGTGTGGATAAACTAGACCGACGGGAGCAGGCGATCAGAGGCAACGGGAGGAACAGCCACGTTGTGCAATGGTGGTGGCGATGGGGGCTGTGGGAGCAGCTCACGGGTAGTGGCAGCACTGCCAGGGAGAAGAGAGAAAAAATAAAAATGGAAGAAGAGAGATGAAGATGTCGGGCGACGCAGAGAGGGGGAGGGGAAAATACAACGATAGGCACGACCATGTTGTGTAGTGCTGGTGGCGATGGGGGCGGTGGCAGCAGCTCACGAGTGGTGGCAGCACTGGCAAGTAGAAGAGAAGAAAAAAATGAAAATGGAGGTTTTAGGGCTTGGAGACGTCGTGCGGCGCAGAGAGCAGAAGGAGAAAATAAGATGTAGGTTAAGTATTCCAAGCCCCCAAAACGACGTAGTTTTGGGTGGAGTTTAGAGGGCTGGCCTCTATCACACGGGCTGAGCCCTTCATATTATCAAATACAAGTATTAATAATATTAAAAATATGTTTGAATTTATCAATTTCACTATAATTTTTTCTGTTTTTTCCAAATAAATACCAAATGTTGATAAAAATATAGAAATGCAATCTTAACAAAATAAATTTTAATATTGTGCAATATTTTATTTGCTTATATTTTAAGTTACTTATATATTATTTTTTCTTTTATTAATGATTTTGATTTAATGATTCTTTAAATATATAATTTCGAAATGTAAATATTTTTTTATTTTTGGATAAAATTAACCGTTTAATAATAATGAATTGAAATGTTATATTTTAAAATTGAAACGTTATATTCTTATTCCATGAATATGTAGTATACAACATGCATATTCGACTTTAACTATTAAAAGTAATAATAATAGGTGAGATAGTATAATTAGAAAATTCATAATGAATTATGTTATAATTTCATATTAATTTTAAAATATAATATTTTATTATTAATATTTTACTTTCATAGTGCGAGAATGTAAAATAAAAGAGGGAGAAGGCCCTAATGACACCAAAGGCATCTGGTGGATTAAATCTATTTTGGGAAAATAGATCAATATGTGCTTACTATGTTTAACTTTCAAGAAAATAAAAGATCAAAAGACTCTGATAGGATTACATGATTACATTATAAGTATTTATGCCTGATTAGTAGAATTCCAACTTACCAAAATGAATGTATGGAGTTCGAACCCCCTCCCCCAAACTAATAAAAAAAAAAAAACTCTAGTCGTATAGATGTAAGTTGTAAGTTATAACCCTAGCCTTACTTTATCTATACACGTGTAACATGTTTGATGTTTCACTTGATATGAGTCATATACACATATTAAAATATAAGCCTAGTAAATATCAATGTAACATTGATTCATTGTCACCTTTCAATACATATGTCATCAAGAACGCCTAATACATTAAAGTAATATTAAAAAATTACATAATAAAGCTATTAATTTGATATTAAAGCATTCAATTATTCTTGATATAATATTAAATATAGCCAAATAATTAAAATATGATTAGTTAAGAAAGTGTCACAATTAATTAGAGTTGTTTATTTTTATAAACATTTTATATTTGACTCAATAATTCTTTTATGAACTTAATACATTATTATTGTAAAATAATAAAACATATTACTTATACATAAAATTAAAATAACAACATATATTACTCTTATACAAAGTATAAAAAGTAATATATATAGCATATAAAATATATATAATAAAAGAATATATATGTAAATATATATATTACGAGTATTATGACGAGCTCAAAATGAGTCGAGTAGAGTTTATACGAATATTATTCACGAGCCTGAACCGAATCGAGTCGAGATTATACGAGTTTTGCTCGTTTAATATTCGAACCAATCTTAGTGTTCACGAACAACTCATTTATTAAATGAATTGAGTCCGAGTCGAGTTTATACGAGTCGATCTCGAATTGTTCACGAGCGGCTCTGTTCGTTTACAGCCCTAGGATTAGGCCATGCCAATGTGGTAGCTGGCAAGCCGCTAAAGATGCTACTCACATAAAAATATTATAATTATTAAAATGAATTTTTATTCTCGAATTAATAGGTATACCACACCGTCTATATTATTTAAGAGAATTAATAGTAACTAAAAAAATATATAGAATTTATATAAAAAATAATTTTTAATAATAAATCTTATTTTTTTAAAAATATCTGCACGATATTTACACATCTCATGACTATATGTAACATTTTCTCATACTTTATTAATGTACTCAATGGATTAATAATAGAATTTTTCATTATTAAAATCTATGTAAATAGAGGATTATAAAATTAATATAAAATTAAATGTAGGGTCAAACTCTTTGATACAAAAGCAACCTTGACGGATAAAATTGGCTAATGAAGTCTAATGATACCAATCAGTACACCAAAAATAGAGTTATGCTAAAAAAATCTTCAAGGGAATAGAAATTGAGCGTTCATCCTTTCAATGAAAATTCAAATCATTCCTAAAATAAGGAATAGATAGTAGACAAGTTCGGAGAAAGATATATCTTTCCTTAAATAGGGATAACTTGCCTAATATTTAAAGGGTCAGTCATTTTGGATTAAAAGTGAGAGAGGCTAGAAAAATTAGACAAGAAGTTTTGAACAATAATAATATTGAAGAAAGACAGAAGATGGCGGTAGCCGGTCAAAAACAGTTGTTGATCATTGCCTTTGTGCTGTTCGTTTTGGTTGCTTTTCCTGTAGAGGCCAGAAAGTTGGGTGGAAGCGGTTCTTTCTTTCAAGATTTTCATTTTGGTCGTATAAGAATGCTATCCGAAGGTGTTCATACCACGCAACATGAGGTTTATCAGCTTCACAGAATTCAACCCTCTCCTCCCCCACCTCCTCAGGCCAACAAACCCCCTCCTCAGGCCTAAGGAGGGAAATGATCTTCATGAGATTATTATCAGCTAACTTATTCGAAAATGAAAAAAGAAAAGACAATGAAGGGAATTGTTTCAACATTTAAGGAAAAATATTAAATAGAATATTGTGAGAATTATGGTGTTTTGAAGTGTCAACAGTCTAATAATTTTTGTGTTTTTTTTTGGGGGGGGAGACTGGGAGGGCTTCTTTTTGTACTGTTATTATGTGTGAAACTCAGCAATTGTGCTCTTCACAAGTGTGCAATAAATCTATGAAAGGTTGAATAAAAAAATATGAACAATTCTGATATAAAGTTGTGTGATGTTGGGTTTTATTTTAAGAGTTTTGCTATATACAAGCACAGTCGCGTACTAATCTGTGTACTGATACTGATTCATTCATACTTAAAATTTAAATTAACACTGTTTTCAATAAAATCTACTTTTTGACCAATCACATTACATTGGTACACAAATTAGTGCATAATTGTGCTTGTAACTATATTTTTCCTTATTTTAATTAGTAGACAAAATCATCTCCAAGACAGTTTGGGCCGATGAGGCTTATTCGGGAGGTGGACTCGGGGCAAATTTTAATCTATGCCTGCCTCAAGGTCTAAAAGCCCATCCGTGGCCTTAGTTACTATATACAGTACCATACAAACTTCAGACATTGACAGCATACATCCGAGAATTCAAGAAGAGTTAGCTAAATGGGAATTAGATGACAATAGTTTGTATGGATTAGCAACCTTAATGGGGAAATCCAGTGCATTTGCAATATCATAGAGAAGCATTCAGTATTTAGTTTTGTATCATTCTTGCAGAAAATAGAAAGTACCCAATGTTTAAGACAGCTGTTATTTGATCAAACTCTGGAACAAGCACATTGCTGAATTAGAATTCAGCAAAAGATAAAACGCCATGGTAAATGTAGAACTTCTTTGTTGTTTCTGTCGTCGTCATCATCGTCGTACTGTAACATAATCAAATTCCAAAAATTCCATGGAAGCTTACTTATTTGTCCATCCAAATTACACAACGAAGACTCTCCCCTTGAATGAGTAGATCAAAAGCTTTGTTGATGTCGTCAAACTTTACCTCATGTGTTACAAATTCATCCAGCTGCAGTTCCTGATGTATTTTTTGTTTTGAGAAAAAAAGAAAGAAATAAGAGAATTTTAAAACAAGAAAAAAGAAAAGAAAATCATCTATATATATACTTATTTTTGCTCTATATATACCGCCTCAAAGGCTCAGAAACAACCAGGTGGTCTAACCTAATTATAAAGTTGAAAAAAAAAAAAGTAATGATCATGCTCTCCAGAGATACAAATAAAAATAAAGAGAGAGAGAGAGCCAAAAAAATGGAATTGTGCATTAATTTATGAGCTCATTGACATTATCAAAGATAGACACCATAACGGGTCAATCACCTTGTCCAAATAACGTTTGATAAGGATGGGAATATCAGTTTTAGCTTTGATTCCTCCAAATAAGCAGCCCTTGAGGCTTTTACCACTATGAAGGACATCAAAAGAGCTCAGGCTCAATGTTGACCCAGGCTTGTCCGCTCCTAGAACAATTGTCTTTCCCCAACCCTGGTACACAATTAGAGCAAGTTCTTGGGAATTCTACTTAATATTATGTCACAAATTAGTGTTTAGTGCACCATGGTTAATACAAACAGAACAAGCATATTCCAAACATTTGAAGAAAAAGAAAAAAAGTAGGGCAACGGGCATGTAGTACACAATCAATAGCCCAATTGAATGATTTTGATGCGCTCCACCTTCTTGTGCTTGAGTTTTCTCTTCAAAACACCATAACTTTGACTAGTGATCAGATAAGCACCATACTGCATGAACTTCATTCAGACGTTTGCTCAAGTCAACCAAGCTTATCTGGTCATCCACCCATGAATTAATTTCTTATAATGGGTATAAGATCAATTTTGATCAGCACAATTCGAGCTATACCCCAACTTGTCTTGATTAAGTGAAGCAGTCACACAGTATCTCTACGATGGAGAGCAGCTTCTTGAATTGAAATTCAAGTGCAGAAAGACATCCAACAGAAGGTATGTTACTGATGCATCTACAAAGACTACAACAGTATGCGAGTGTTTTGTGTGCGTGTGTGAGAGAGAGAGACCTTTCGGCATGAGGCATATGCTTCCTGCACCAAGGATGCCAATCCAACACATTCAAAGCAATAGTCTGCACCCCCACCAGTTGTCTCCTTGATCACCTGTTGAATGAAACAAAAATGAACTGCAATATATTAATAACAGGAATATGTATATCATTAGTACTTCTGCCATGAGTACATTTTCAACCCACCAAAAACATAATAACCAGTATAAGAACAATTTATCGAAAGATGAGTGATAAGCATAAGTATAAAACTCAACAACAGTCCTTAAACAACTATAAGAGCTAACCTGGCTCACAGTTTTATTTCCACAGTCTCCAGCATTGACGAATTCTGTGACTCCAAATTTTTTTCCTGCATTAAAAAGAGTCAAAGACAAACTGTATCATCAAAACCATGCCATCTAATGATTTGATTATAAAGAAAATTATTTTTACTGGTATATTAATCGACTTTTGGTTAATCTAACCAATAGCTGACTAGAAACATGAACAACCTCAGTTGAATCAGCTTGAGTAGATGATATGAAGCATATGCATTTTACATAGAACACAGATGCTCCTTACTTCTTTAAGATGATTCCAGAGTTAAATATTACTGTAGCTCAAATAAATTGCACTCACCAACTTCAAACTTATCTGGGTTCAAATCCACACCAATAATTTTAGTAGCTCCACATAGTCTGGCTCCTTCTGCAACCTAGAACATCAACTTATAACAATGAGCTTTTCCCCACGGCATACGAAAGAGAAATACATGGAAAAATAGTGCTAAATCCAGCTGGTTCATACAGCTAATCCAATCGACCCCAGCCCAAATATAGCAACAGTTGATCCTGTCTCCACATTTGCTGTTCTCCAAGCAGCACCAACCCCTAAAAGCCCAAATATAACAAAGTTATAATTATGTGAAAGGCTCCCATTCTCTACAAATTATGGGTTTCTAACTCTAAGTTCAATCTTATATGCATTATCTCTCCACTATAATTGTTTATTTTTAGTTAATGTGCATAAACTCAAGTGACAGTGCCATACATAACATTTGCATGACAATTACCTGTTGAGACTTCGCAGCTAAGGAGGCAGGCCCTGTTTGGAGGGATTGATGGATCAATTTTCGTTACATGGGCAATATCTACCACTGTATACTCGCTAAAGCTTGAGACGGATAAAAAGTGATATAAAACCTCTCCTTTGAGGTCAGTGAATCTGCTGGTCTCATGTCTGGGCATATAAGGAGATAGTTTGAAAGGGAGGTTTGAACATAGGTTGCTCTTTTTTGATCTGCAATCTACACACTCTCCACAATCTGACAAGAAAAAGGGGATGACACTATCTCCTTCAGTTACTTCATCTACGCCCTCCCCTACACTTTCCACAATCCTATCACATGTAAAAGTTGGTGGGAACAAATATCAGTTTTTAGCCATCCCCTACACTTAATACAACCTTATCACATGTAAAGTTTGGTGGGAAGAAATATCGATTTTACAACCTAAGTGTTTGAACTCTAAATAAGTCTGAAAAATTGATGGACCAATGCCATCTAATGCATGTGCATAATTAACTGTTGATGCAAAAATCTGTCAATCGCATTTTCTTAAGGTAAGGCCTGTTTAGGACAGAACAAGAATATGATTAGGAAAACAGCATCTTTATGGTAGCACTAACAACAGACAGAACACGATTGCATTGATAAAGATGACTTAGTGTCATGCAAATGCAATAAAGACCATTATCTGCAAAAGTACCATTCTGATCATCCCATCAGTTACCCTACACAACTTTATCAAGGGAAATGGAATTTCAGCACATCTTATCTTTTAAAGCTAAAACAATAGGCAAAAGCATATCAATAGAAGAAAAATTGGAAAGCTTGGTGAATGTTTATTTATATATTTTTTATGTGACAATGGCAACCGTAGTTCATACTGCATGCAAAGAGCTTGGCCAGGCCTATGCACAAGGTTCTAAAAATCACCTCATCAGCGAGCTCATACACATTCATAAGCAAATCAAGCGATCCAACAAGAAGCAAAGGACAGCCATGAATTCTTAATTTGTTGTTGGATTTTGTGATAAAGATCTTTACTAAATTAAATTTGTTAGACATATGTGATCACTGACAATTTTTTTTCCCCCCGGCCCCGGGGGGAGGGGTTATATGAGTTATTGTTAGAAATATTAGATTAGAGTACAGTGGAAGCATTTGCCTCGAGTAGCAAATCTTAGATTGAGTACGGTTGTTCCACGGACTTCCAAAGTCGTTGTTGTTTGTCTGGAATCATCCTCCTCAATAGTGGAGTGTACTACGTGGTAAAAAATCAAAGCAACACCCACATGTTTCATAGCCTAAATGTCGAGACTAGAGAGACTCATACTTGAGAGAGAGATTTTCACTTTTGTGTAGAAAGTTTTTCACCGAAAGGGGGAATGGGCTATATCTAACCTCTGCAATTGTAACTTCCGGCCATTTTAATGGCCAGCCTCTTGTAATGAAGTGGCCGTTTGGCCACTTCAATGTATGTAACATCCAGCCACAATTAGGCTGGACATGAACGGCCAAGGGGTGTTCGCACTTTAGGCGCACCTCATTCCTACAGTTACCAACTGCAATTCCTCATCGGCATTATTTACAATGCAAGATTGAAAAGAGGAAAAAATTACATGAATTCACTTTTTCTAACTTAACCGAGAAAAGTGAATGTTAAACAGTAATGGAATATACATTGTAATCTCTTAAACATGTTAGAGATATGAATGACCGGACCCTAAGAATTAACAATACATACTAAAAATTCAACACACGCCATCACGATAATAAGCATCCCCATGACATCATCCCATGAAAAATTGCAATGAATTAGAAAAGCGATAACAAACGGAAGAATGTAACACTAAGTTATATACTAACCCCATAGCTTCGTGACCGAGAATTCTTGGAAAAATTGCCGGCTCATCCTACAAATATCAACAATAACATTAATGAATGAGAAAATTTTCCAAGAATTTGTAACATTCATATTGAAAGTTTGAGTTTTTCAGAAATAGCATGCTTCGGGATACCAACCTTCATTTCCCAGAAAGAAATATCGGTGCGACTGGGAGAGGTGCATATGATTCGAACTCGAACCTCACGATCCATCGGCGGCGCCACCATGATCTCCTCGATCACCAATGGCTCTCCTGGTTGGCGAACAACCGCAGCTAATAAAATACATAAGATCACGAACAAATTAGTTTCAGACACTTGCATTATAGTTCAGAAAGAGCAATTCATATTAGAAGAGCTTTTACTCAAGAGGTACCTCTGCATTTGATGGGCTTCCCCCTAGTTTTACTCGACTGCTTTTCGTCCATGGCAACCAAAACCCACACAGTATATGTATGTGTGTGTCTCTGTCTCTCTCCCTCGCTGGTTCGCTTGTTCACTCTTATTAAGTGAACTCAAAGCTGGAGTGGTTACGTGTGGTGGGCGTGACGATAAGGTGCCCAGTTCATGGAAATGCGTTTTTATAATCCAATGAATCAAAAACTTTTAAGAGATGGGTACCCTTAAACCACTGCAATGGATCTGAAATTTGTTGATTAGGACATAGACATGGGTTGTTTGTTTTCCTTTTGTGGGTGACAAAAAGCAGACAAGGCGTCAGCCACATGCGAAGATTTTGAACGTTGCCCGTTGGGAACGTTGCACTTTGAGAACCACATGGAGGCGGGGAGGTAGGTAGCTTTGCCCTTTCGTTAGTAAATGCCGATGCTGCATGGTAGTTGGTGATAACTTGTTAAGACGACCCTTTCTTTTTGCTGCTAAAAAACTTAATAAAAATATAATTCATAGCTAATCCATTTTTATTGAAATAAACAAAGTCTTGATACCTACGAGATAACTCTTACCTTTTAACTCCTTTTTATTTTTTTGCCTTTTTTTTATTTTATCTTTTAAAAATATGATAAATTATTTATTTTCTTAAAGCTTATGTATTTTAATGGCTTAGAACTTTTAATTTCTTTTTGAGCATTTAATTTTTAAAAATACTTAAAACTGTCATAACTTTGATAAATTTAGTACTTCTAAAGGCCACATGGGCTATTTTATAATTTGATTGGTGAACGCAATTAATTTGTTTAACTTTTGAAAAGCCCAACAGGCCTGATTGTATAGGATCGAGTTCACTATAGTGTGTGTAATTTTGTGTCTCCTGCCTTTTTCTTTTAAAAATTGCTACATACATTAAATAATTATATAAAATAAATTTACAAATTAACGTAATTTTATAAAATTTATTAAATTTATGTTGTAATAAAAATAATTTTACAATTTAGCGTACCACATCAAGTGATATTAATTTGTATATTTATTTTTATATAATTTATTTATATTTAAAATATTTTCCTTTTATTTTTTCCCTTAATTTTTTTCTTATAGTTTTTATCTGATCCAAGTCAAATTTAAAGTATCGATCAGGTCAAAAAAGAAGAAGAAAAAAACAGTTTGTCTTTATTATGTTTGTTTGTAGAGGTTGAATCATCTCTTTATATAATTAGTGAGAATAAGTCTTTATGGAAGCAGAGAGTATTATCTTTTAGACGTTTGTCTGTAAAAAGTATCAATAATAATAAAGACCAGACCAATCACAAAAAAAAATAATGTATTGATAAAACTTTTAGTGTATTATTTTGATTTATAATATTATATTTAATATAAATATATCTTAAAATATATCTTGTCGTAAATGTAAATTTGCCTGATGAGTCAATAATAATAGTTTACTTCAAAGGGTGGGGTGGTTTCAAATAAGAAGACTCTTTGAAAAAGAAAAAATAAGTAGAGGTGGACCCTATTGCGCTGATTATCGCTAGTGTACTGCAGCTTAATTTTCGTCCACGGATCTCTGCAATTGTTTTTTGCCCTTTTTCAAGGCAAATGAAGATTGGAGGAGTCCAATTTCGGATCTCATCATTAAAATATGGAGATCGGTATAACTTAGCGAAGATTGCTGGCATATATCTTTACAAACCAATAGAATTTTTTTTGTTTTAAACAAAATAAGTTTAATATGCATTACATCGAGTAATAATATGAACATGATTTAAACGAGAGAGATTGACAGCAATATGGAGTAGAGTCTCCAATGTAATTCATAAACTCATCAAATTAATAAAGAAGAAGGTAAATAGAGGACTTGTTCTTGTTGTTGTTGCCGCCCTCGTCGGACCTTGCCACTGCTAAATTCCATGGAAGCAGCTTCCTCATTTATCCATCCAAATTACACAACGAAGACTCTCCCCTTGAATGAGTAAATCAAAAGCTTTGTTGATGTCTTCAAACTTTACCTCGTGTGTTACAAATTCATCCAGCTGCAGTTCCTGATATATATATATATATATTTTTATTGTTATTATTAAGAAAAGAGGAGAGATATCAGAAACAATTAATAAGAAAAGACAAAAAAAAAAATCATCTATGCATATATATTTTTGCTCGATAACAACTGATCAGACACAGCCAGGTGCTCAAACCTAGTTATGAAGTATATATATACATATATATATATTGATCATGCAGTACTCCAGAGATACTAATGGAGAGAGAGAGAGAGAGAGAGAGAGAGAGAGAGAGAGAGAGAGAGAGCCAACAAGATGGAATTGTGGAGTAATTTATGAGCTAATTGTTATAATAAAAAGTAGGCACCTTAAGAAAGATCAATTAGGACTGTTTTAAAAAATAAATAGAAACAGATCAATCACCTTGTCCATGTAGCGTTTGAGGAGGATGGGAATATCGATTTTAGCTTTGAGGCCTCCAAATAAGGATCCCATGAGGCTTTTCCCGCTATGAAGAACATCAAAAGAGCTTAGGCTCAATGTTGACCCCGGCTTGTCAACCCCTAAAACAACTGTTTTTCCCCAGCCCTGGTAAAGTGAGACAAGGTTACGTCACAAATTATGTCTGGTGCACCGCAGTTTTACACACACAGCAAGCTATTCCAAACATTTGAAGGAAAATGAATAGAATGAAAATGGGTATGTGGTATGCAATTGATTGCCCAATTGAATGGTTTTGATGCCCTGCACATCCTTGTGATCCAGTTTTCTCTTCAAAATACCATAACTTGAGAAAATCACCTAACAGAAGGTATATTAACAATGCATCTGCAACAGTATGTGAGTCTTTTTGTGTGTAACTGAGAGAGAGACCTTTCGGCAGCAGGCATATGCTTCCTGCACCAAGGATGCCAATCCAACACATTCAAAGCAATAGTCTGCACCCCCACCAGTTATCTCATTGATCACCTGTTGAATGAGATAAAAAGGAACCAAAATAAATAAAAAACGAGAGTATATGATTCTCGAGCACTTCTATCTTGTCAAATAATCAAGGCTTCTATCAATCCATAAAGTAATTTATGAATGAACATGAAAAAGATACAGAAAATTGTTTGATTCACCATAAACACCCACAAAAGCCTGGAAAACCTTGGGTGTTGTGTCCTCTTAATTATCGCTTTTGAAATTCCCTATCCACCCTAGATGAACCAAAAATAATCATCTTTGATACTCATCAAAAGAAAGGTCAGCATCTCAAAGACCAGGGGCTAATCGGTCCAGTTTCAAACATATTTTGAAATCAAATAGGTTTAATTCGGTTTTGGATTTCTGAGAACCAATACAAACCGATTCATCCAAGAAACCGATCAAAACTATCCATTTTTTCTGACCCAAATAAAAAAATTTTTTTACCCCAAATATGATAGAGCCCAAAACATTATTTTCAAAAACTTAAAAAAAAAAAAAAAAAAACACTAAAACAATAGCAAATGCAACTACCAAAGTAAAATGTCCACCTCCAAAATATATATATATATATATAATTATAGAATAACTAGTTACCAACCACTTAGCTTAAAAAATTACAATTAAATATTGTCAAATAGAAATACCCAATCACTAGTAGCCAAAAAAAAAGTCAGCCCACTTGACTAACCCAATGTAAAAATATAATTAAATGTACTTATAAAAAATGTATTTTTCCTTTATATATATAAAATGTCCTCTTGTACTCGTATAGATATATATATATATATGTGTGTGTGTAATTATAAATAATATGTTAATAATTTAATATTAATACCCATGCTTAAGAGTAAGTAAATCAAGAAAGAATAAATAATTGGATTATAATTTCATATTATATTAATTTTATAATATGTATAATATATATAGCATAAAAAATTTAAAAAAATATATATTTTGGTTCGGTTCGGTGCAATTCGGTTTTCCCTGAAAACCAGGACCAAACCAGTTTTTAATCGGTTTCCAACCGACCGAACTGATATTGAACCGGACCAGTCAATTTTTTGGATTTTTCTTACACCCCTATCAAAGACACATTAAGCAAATAAGTCCAACTAGACCAAAATTATCAAGTATATGTTCAACCCACCAAGAACATATTAGCTAGGTACGAACAATTTATCTGGAAATGAATGATAAACAGAAGTATAAAACTTAACAATAGAGACCTTAAGAGCTGACCTGGCTCACAGTTTTGTTTCCACACTCTCCAGCATTGACAAATTCTGTGACTCCAAATTTTTTTCCTGTGTTAAAAAAAAATATCATCAAAACACATGCAAGAGCTCATTCATGATTTGATTATGACAGAATTCGTCATGCTGGTATATTAACTGACTGTTGGTTAATCTGACTAGCTAATAGTTGACTAGAAATGCGGACAACCTTTGTTGGATCAGCTTCAGCAGATGATATGAAGCATGTGCATTTTACATAGAACACGGATGCTCCTTACTTCATTAAGATGATTCCAGAGTTCGATATTTCTCTAGCTCAAATAAAAATGTGCTCACCAATTTCAAACTTATCTGGGTTCACATCCACACCAATAATTTTAGAAGCTCCACATAGTCTAGCTCCTTCTGCAACCTAGAAGATCAACTTATAACCATGAGCTTTTCCCTACTGTCTACCAAATATAAATATAAGGAAGCAAATAGTACTAAATCCTGGTTCATACAGCTAATCCAATCGACCCCAGCCCAAATATAGCAACAGTTGATCCTGTCTCCACATTTGCTGTTCTCCAAGCAGCACCAACCCCTGGAAAGCCAAATATAACAAAGTTAAAATTATAGGAAAGGCTCCCGTTTTCTACAATTTCAATCTTAAATGCATTATTTCTCCTCTATAACTGTTTAGTTTATTCAAGTTGATATGCGTAAACTCACGTGACAGTATCATACATAACATTTTGCATGACGATTACCTGTTGAGACTCCGCAGCTAAGGAGGCATGCCCTGTTTGGAGGGATTGATGGATCAATTTTTGTTACATGGGCAATATCTACCACTGTATACTCACTAAAGCTTGAGACGAATAAAAAGTGATATAAAACCTCTCCTTTGAGGTCAGTGAATCTGCTAGTCTCATGTCTGTGCATATAAGGAGACACCTTGAAAGGGAGGTTTGAACAAAGGTTGCTCTTTTTTGATCTGCAATCTACGCACTCTCCACAATCTGACATGAAAAAAGGGATGACGCTGTCTCCTTCAGTTACTTCATCTACGCCCTCCCCTACACTTTCTACAATCCTATCACATGTAAAAATTGGTGGGAACAAATATCAGTTCTCATCACCTTAGTGCCTGAACTTTAAATAAATCTGAAGAATTGATGGATCAATCCCATCTAATGCATGTGCACAATTAGTAATTGATGCTAAAATATAGTATATCGCATTGGTTTAAAGGTAAGGCCTGTTTAGGATCTTAAGATCAAGGAATGGCAAGACAAGGATATGATAGGAAAAACATCATCTGCATGGTAGCACTAACAACAGACAGAACAAGATTATGCTGAGAAAGATGATTTAGTGTCATGCAAATGTAATAAAGGCCATCTGCAGAAGTAGTATCCTGATCATTCCACCAGCTATACAGACACCTTTGTCAAGGGAAACGGAATTTCAGGACATCTTATCTGATGGAACTAAAACAATGAGGAAAAGAAGAAAGAAGAAAAAATGAAAAGCTGGGTGAATATTTTATTTATTTATTTATTTATTATAAGTGAAGAAACAGCAAATGTAACTCATGCAGCATGCAAATAGCGTGACCAGGCCTATCCACAAGGTTCTGAAAATCACCTTATCAGCGAACTCATACTTATTCATGAGCCAGTCTAGCAATCCAACAAGAAGCAAAGGAGAACCATGAATTCTTGATTGGTTGTTGGAAAAATGTAATCATATTCCTTTTTCTCAGCAATAAGTTAACTACTGCAATTCCTCATCATCATTATCTACAGTGGAAGATTATAACGAGGAAACAAATTGCATGAATTCATCTTTTCTAACTCGAATAAGAAAAGTCAATCTTAAACAGTATCGGAATTCATAATTTCGTTAAACTTTATTCAGAATATGTTGGGTAGTGGAGTCTTCTGAGAATACTCCACTGCTATTCATTATTTTATCATTATTTTTCACCTCCTTTGTACTATTTTGTATTACTATATAATATTTTATCATTAATTTTTCACTACTATTTACGGAATATTTGAAATCACCTCACTATCCAAATGCAAATTGGATGACAAGACACTGAAGAATTAAATACAAGTATCGAGAATTCAAGGCAAATCGTCACAACATACACCCCCATCAAATTATAAGTCACATGAAAAACTGCAGGCCAATCCTATGAATCAGGAAAATTAATAACAGATGGAAGAATGTAACTAACCCCACAGCTTCGTGACCAAAAATTCTGGGAAAAATTGCAGGATAATCCTACAAACATCAAGAATCGGCATGAATGAATGAATGAGAAATATGTCCAAGAATTTATGACAGCAATGCAAGTTAGAGTTTTCAGAAAGAATACGCTTTGGGATAACAACCTTCATTTTCCAGAAAGTAACATCGCTGTGACAGAGAGAGGTGCATACGATTCGAATCCGAACCTCACGTGCCATCGGCGGCGCCACCGTGATCTCCTCGATTACCAAAGGCTCACCCGGTTGGCGACTAACCGCAGCTAACAACATACATACGATGAACAAATTAGTTTCAGACACTTGCATGAAAGTTGAGAAAGCACAATTCATATCAAAAGAGTTTCTACTTAAGAGGTACCTCTGCATTTGATGGGCTTCCCCGTAGTTTTACTCGAAGGTTGTTCGTCCATGGCGACCAAGACTCGTACAGTATTTGTATCTTTCTCTCTCTCGCTCGCTCGATTATTCACCGTTTTAGTAAGTGCCAATATGTACTCGAAGTTGGAGGGGGGAACTGCTGGTGGTGGTGAGAATAGCGTCACCAGGTGGGAAATGGATAGGACCGATAGGTATCCAAGGACCAATGAAATGGATTTGTCTATGGCTACGACGTTTGCTGTTCACACAGTAGGGGATTCCCTGCCATGATCAGGACAATGACATGGGTTGTTGGGTTTCCTCCTTTTTGTCCTTCCTTGGTGGTTTAAGTGCAAGATTCCTCAAAAAGCTAATAAATTTAAAATTTATATGAAATTTTTATTTTTTAAATAATAAATCTTATTTTTTTTAAAAAATATATACAAAATTTACATAGTATTTAATATTATTTATTATTAATAAGTGAAACAATTCGTAATTTCAACACAAATACAATATAAAAATAATGAATTTGAATTTTATATAAATAGACTCGGATTAAAATGGATTGATGTATTAAAAGATTATTAATAAACGAGTTAATAATATATAAATTTGCTTAACTTAAAATAATTCTTTTAAATTTTTTTAAATTATAATTTTATTTTTGTTAGATTGTAATGTTGATATTTATTAATATGCTTATGCTTTTATTGTTAAAATTGTAATTTTAAATCTACATTCATATTTGTTATTATTAAGTTTGTAATATTAGTTTTATTATCAGTTAAAATATGAAAAATATTAATATTTATGTTAATAGATAATCTTATAATATTTATGAATTTTTTTGAATATATTGTGAATATTAGAAAATATAAATTTTAATTTTAAAGTGAGATTATATTATTATTATTCAGGTCAAATGATATATGCAGAGTAGTTTAATCTGTTTATATAAAATGTAATAAAATTGACCGTGTCATGTTGATATATTGCTAACTAAATGTCGTGTCATATCTCTCATCATTTAAACAGAAGACGTTATGATTTAAAATTTTAAATACCTAATCCGTTTAATTTAATAAATTGTGTTCAGATAGATTCATATACCAAAATGTCCGTGACACACGCGATTGACAAACACGAATTGTCACGGTCATTGTGGCGAATAAAGTCGGCAAGTCGTTTTCCACGTGGGAAGACTAGGAATGCTGGGACGTTGAACTTTGGATCAAAGGGGGCGGCGTGCTAGTTGAACTGTTGAAGTTTACTTCTCTTGTTTTTTCCCTCGAATTCGTTAAAGTTTACTTGCGAGCAAATACTTACCATATGTTATCACAACCTTTCCTAGCGATCACTGATAAAACTTATCCCGTGAGGAAGATATTGACACTTCGTTTGAATTTTTGAATATGATTGACTGAACTTATTCTAATATTTAAATACATAATATTTAAATTATTAAATATCACAAATTCAAAATTTATTTATACATAAGATTCATAATTTTTTTCAAATAATCTTTTTACATGTGTGATCTACAATTTTTTTAACTTTTTATAAATACATTTAAACTCATATTAACAATCAAATACATCTAAATTAATCTTAAATAAGTTTCACGAAATTCACTCTATTATCTCAACTCATTATTATTCATAAAGAATTCAATTCATCTCAACATTTAAACAAAGTTTGAGAGACCGCAAATAAATCATAAAAAATTATATTCTCAAGTGGTGTGCATAGTATATTTAATAAAATATTTATTTTAAATAATTTAATATAAAGATAAATTATAAAATTTGAATTTTATAAATTAAATTTTACTATTTAAATTAAATAAATAGGATGTTCTACACTTTATTTTTTATGGTATTGTGTTTAATATTAGAGGAATAATAGTTGCAGTCGTGAGTATACAAGTGTTGCGTAATCACTTTAAAAAAAGTGAATAAATATTAGTCCATATGAAAATAATAATTTTTTAATAATGAACTCTACTCTTTTTTAAAGTGACTACATAGTACTTACTCATTCTATAACTGTACGTAACATTGCTCTTAATGTTACGGGGATAATATCTTCAATATTTAAAAATATAAGAGATAATCATGATGTCGTTAATACTACATGTGTTGTTTAAACTTTAAATCCTTGTGAAAATATTAATCACTGAATATATATATATATATATATATGTAAACAATATAAATTTTTTATAAGAGCTAAAAATTTGTTTGTCCAAACTTGTAGATAAACTTATGAGATCTAATATAAGTAATTTATCTTGTCACAATTTATAAGCAGTTCACGAACAACTTTAAACCCGTTTAATTAACATAAGTTCTTTATAAATATAAAATATAATTTGATAATAAATTTTAGATTGACTTGTGTTAAAAATAAAAAAAAAGTAACATAACTTAACCACTCATTACTAGCTCAAATATCTATTCATCATCATTTTTCATATCATCTCATGATGTGACATTATTAAATGATATATTTATAAATAAAATATAATAAATAATCTAATAATCTAATATCACATTATTTTATGATGTGACGATGATAATAAAATAAATGATGAATAATATTACTCATATCAATAAATAAGACTATTCATCCGCTGTATATTATTTTTCAGTTCAGTTTGCATCCGGTTCGGAACTTGGATTCATACGACGTCTTAAAAACCTATGCTGATAATGAAGTTTTATCATTTATGTCGTTTTGGTATAGAATACTGGTATTAGGTAAAATCCTGATACCTAAGTCTTATATTAAAAATAAAATATTTATTTTATGCACAAGTCTCTTGGTTTTGGTCTTCAACATTATTTTATGTGGTGAGGGTTGAGTAATCACCCTAATAATTCATGTAGTGACCACTGACCAACCACCCAAAAAAAAAAACACACCCCACGACAAGACGACGAGAACCACCCTTATGCTTGGGAGGGTTTTCCAACCGCATGATAATTAGATATAGACTCTAGAGTGATTGGATTGTCACTCATGCAAGTGGTTACGATAAACAGTCCGCCACAATTATTTTTAGCCAACCACTTCTTAGTATTTTTTGGAAAATAATATTTATAGTTGTGAAATATATGAATTTCACGTAATTAATTTAAAAAATAATAAAAATAAAAGAAAAAGAATTAAATTTTTAATAATAAATTTTACTATTTTTTAAAATAATTATACAATATTTATATATTTCATAACTATACTTAATATTAATCAAAATAATTTAGTGTACTTGCAATATTTTGAAAAAGCATAAAGGGTTAATGTGTCGCTTGCCTATTGCGTGGAACCAAAGCACCAAGCTGCACGTTACGATGTCGTATTCTGCCCTTTATTTTGTTATTATTGAGTTTTTTTGACAAAATTATTATTGGTTATTAAAGTTTAGTACCGGCAATAATATAGGATTCTAGATTGTTCTGGAATGGAATTGCGTTTCGAAAACGGGCCGGACGGCCCAACCTCCCTGCTTTTGTGCTCGAACCTTGCAAGCCCGACGAGGCTCGTCTTGCTTACATACGAAGTTATCCCGCTTACATACCAAGTTATCCCGCTTGCACAAGAAGTTAATAAAGTAAACCCTTTTATTGGCGATCGAAATAAATTACAGCCATTCTCATCCCGCTCTCGCCTCCGCTCTCCGATTCATTTCCCGGCCGTCCACACAGACAAGGTTCGTCTGTATTCCTACCTACTTTTTTGTTTGTATCATTACGCATAACGCAATACGCAGCGTGTTGACCTGGAAATTCTCACAGCTTAGATTGTTGCTGAGATTTCGAGGATTACTTATCTCTTGATTTTTTCCATTGCGATATCTATCTTGTAGTTTGGCATTTCATTTATTGAATTCTTTCCCGAAAAGCCCTAGGTAAGTAGTGATAGATTTGTGTTTCTGGACTTAACGAATATCAGTCTAGGGATGTGTGCATTCGCTTGATTACTGAGCCGTAGGGTTTGGAAATCTCTTTGTTTGCAAGGAAAAGAGTTGGGTGCGGCGTTTTATTGTAAATTGGAATTTACTAAATCTAATCCAAATGGAGTAAAATCTAATTGATATCCGGTATTAAAAATAAAATTAAAGCTTTCCCTCGCTTGGTTTGGTTAGTCCCATTCCCATAGGTCTTGGCATGTGGTTCCGGTAGTGGATGAGAGACATTTCCAAACCTGTAAGTCTCAATATTAGATATGCCAATTGCATTCCCGAGCATGGAAAAATATCACGTGGAATTGCAATTAGCAGTTGTGACTTGGGTATGAAAACATTAATGAGTTGTGGGTTTTGGTACGCGCACATCATGTTGTGACTTCAATGTTATGAGCGTGGTAGTGTTCATGGGAATTCATTTCCGGTGCAATATGCTAGTGTTTAGTCTAAGAGGCTTGAGACAAGGAGATCCGTTATCTCCTTTCTTATTTATTCTTGTTATGGAGGCTTTTAGTCGTATGGTGGTGGGGGCTACTGTAGGGGGTGGATTTATATCAGGTTTTTCAGTGGGTTCTTCTTCTAATGGCTTTACTTCCGTATTGCATTTACTTTTTGCCGATGATGCTTTAATTTGATGTGATGCTATAGAGGATCAGATTAAAGCATTGAGGGCTGTACTGTTGTGTTTTCAAGCCATTTCTGGGTTAAAAGTGAACTTGGGTAAATCGGAGTTGGTCCTAGTACGAGTTGTTCATAATATTAATGATTTAGCATCATTTTTGGTTTGTAGAGTTTCTTCTCTGCCCATGAAATATCTCGGCCTCCCATTGGGGACATCGTTCAGTATATTTGGGATGGGGTGGTTGGGAAGATTGAGAAAAGGTTGGCGGCTCGGAAAAGGATGTATTTATCTAAAGGGGGTAGAATCACCCTTATTAAGAGTACCATTTTGAATACTCCAATGTATTTCCTTTCTTATTCCCTTTACCAGTTGGTGTGGCTAATGGTATCGAAAAACTTTATAGAGCTTTTTTGTGGGGAGGTTTGGGGGAGGTGAAAAAAGTGCCTTTATTCAATTGGAAAAAAGTATGTTGTCCTATTGATGTTGGTGGATTGGGTGTTCGTAACTTGTGTAGTTTCAATAAGGTGTTATTGGGGAAGTGATTGTGGAGATTTAATAAGGAAGGGGGTGCGATGTGGAGAGAGGTGATTGTCCGGAAGTATGGTAGTGGATTAGGGGGGTTGGTGTACTAAGGAGAGCAGGGGGACTTATGGGGTAAGCTTATGGAAATTCATTAGAAAAGGTTGGGATAATTTTGTGAAACAAGTTTATTTTGGCGTAGGTGATGGCTCAAGAATTCGTTTCTGGTTTGATGTTTGGTGTGGTGAGTCCGCTTTGTTTAGAGCTTTTCCGAATGTCTTCATATTGGCTGTTAATCAGCAGGCTTCCATTTCTGAGATGATGAGTTTTTCTAGTGAAGAGGTGCATTGGAATGTCTGCTTTTTCAGATTTGTTCAGGACTGGGAAATTGAGTGGCTATTAGAAGACATGAAAGGGATCATATTCTCTGGAAAGGTACAGAGACCAATAAGTTTTCTGTTAGATCTTTTTATAAGATGATGAATGGTCAGCAAATTTTTTCTTTTCCTTGGAAGAATATTTGGAAGGTTTGTGTTCCATCAAAAGTTGCTTTCTTTGTTTGGACCGCGGCAATTGGAAACATTCAGACTATTGACAATTTGTGAAAGCATGGAATGATGGTTATGGAGTGGTGTCTCATGTGTAAGAAAGCTGGAGAATCAGTGGATCATCTTCTTATTCACTGTGATGTGGCAAAAGGGTTATGGGAAGGGGTGTTTAGAAGAATTGGACTGTCCTGGGTTATGCCAAAATCAGTGACAGAAATACTTGCATTCAATTCATTCTTGTTCTCAAGTTGCAGCAGCGTGGAAGATGATTCCTTTGTGTATTATGTGGTGCATCTGGATGGAAAGGAATGAGAGGTGTTTTAATGATAGGGAACATTCTGTAAATGATCTCTGGAAATTTTTGATGTTTTCCCTGTTTTCTTGGTTTTCAGCTATCGTTCTTAATGGTGGGGCAGTCCATGAGTTTTTGTTTTCACTGTTTTAGTACTTGAATGTTCTTAGGTGTTTCTTTTGTATACTTTCTGTGTACATGGGCTTCGCCTATTTCTTTCGTTGGATAAAATTTTTACTTATAAAAAAAAAAAAACTTTATCTGCTCTTTCTCAATTTAAGTGAGGAAAAAGGAGGGTTGGCTATTAGCTACTAGAATGGAAAGTTGAAGGTTGGCATCTTAATCTACTTGCTTATGTTGCCATGCAACCTCTTTTTCTATGCAATAATTATCAGATTGCACTCTCACTTATCAAAAAAAAAAAAAAAAAAAATTATCAGATTGCACTCTTGATCCTCCGTTCCCTTGGAAGAATATTTGGAGGTCTTGTGTACCCTCTAAAGTAGCCTTCTTTGTATGGAATGCTGCACTTGGGAAGATCTTGACCATGGATAACTTGAGGAAGAGGGGGTGTGTAGTGATAGATTGGTGTTATATGTGCAAAAAGAATGGAGAATCTGTGGATCACCTTCTACTACATTGTGACGTTACAAGGGAGATATGGGATGTGATTTTTCAAAGGGTTGACGTTGCTTGGGTTATGCCTTTGAGGGTGGTGGATTTGTTGGGGTGTTGGAGGAAGATAAAAGGCTGCCATCAAGTGGCAGCAGTGTGGAAGATGATCCCCTTGTGTATCATGTGGTGTGTTTGGTCAAAAAGAAATGCGCGTTGCTCCTTGCCTCTAGTGTGCCTACCTAAGTGGGGCAGTAGAGTTGTATTTCAGGCTTTGCCTTTCTTTGATCAATAAAATTGTTTATTTATAAAAAAAAAAAAAAATGCGTGTTGCTTTGAAGACAAGGAACGCACTATGGTGGAGCTAGAGAACTTTTTTCTTCACACTTTACTTCTTTGGTTTTATGCTATTGTGCTAAATGGGGACAATGTCCAGAATTTCTCGTCTTTAATTCCTCACTCATAGAATATACTTAGGTACCTTATGTATACTTCCTGTGTACACGGGCCATGCCTATTTTATTCTGATCAATAATATTTATCTTTTACTTATAAAAAAAAAAAAAAAAAAAAAAAAAGATTGCACTCTTGCATTAGGAAGAAACTCCATTTAATGGACATAAAAGGTGACCTGTTCCGAGAACTTTTTGTTCTTATGGTTGCTTACAACAATTTTTTTTTTTTTTTATTGGTAAAAAAATTAAAAATGCGTAAAGGGTTAATAAATGCCCTGTGCACTGTTAAGAATTTTCATTTTATTTTTTTAAATTTATTTATTTTTTAATGTTGGGTTTCAATTTGAGAGACCGATGATTTTGGTTTTCTGTAAAGCTATTTTTGTCTCCCTTTCCAGGCATTTTTGCTTATCGAGGTTAGGCAGTAAAGTGTCGCTTATGTAGTATGCCTCCTATGCTATGTATTTTGTGCTGCATCTTTAAGAATGATCTGGGCGGTATTGACTGAGTACATTCTGTGTGTTTTGGACAGTTTCTGTTGATATATCATGGCAAATCAATTCTCTAATGAAGGTTCCAGTACTGCAAAAGTTTCAGGGGAAAGCTCAGACTCGACTGTTCAGCTCAACATCAAGACACTTGATTCCCGGATTTACAGTTTCCAAGTGGAAAAAAATGTGAGCGCCACTCTACCTTATTTCTTGTCATTTCCAGATATATGAATGGGATTATATGTCCATTGGATAGTTCTTATGTCTAATCTTTTTTTCATTTTTGAGTTATTTCAGATGCCTGTCTCATCATTCAAGGAGAAAATAGCTAATGAAATTGGCGTCCCAGTTGGTCAGCAAAGGTTGATTTTCAGGGGAAGGGTCTTAAAGGACGACCATCTTCTTTCTGAGTATCGTATCCAGCCACAGTATTAGTGTTCTGAACTGAATGTTTTTGGACATTTACATCATTCCATATTATTTTACCATATTTTCTTTAACATTATGCTGTATTATTTTGCCGATGTTTAAGTGGTTTGATCCCAGATCTTCCTATGCCATTCAAGTGTTCAGCTGTTATATGGATAATGGTACCAGTCTAAGCATTTAACATCAAGTAAACCGTAACAAACAAAATTCTTATTTACTGATAAAAAAAAACATCAAGTAATCCATAATAGATTGAAGTAAAAACTTGTGAAGTTATGTGCACATACACACAGAGTTAACTTGGCTTTTGTTATTTTAATTGGTCAACTCCTTATTACATGGTTTATAAAAGGTTCCTTGGAATAAAATTTCACTTATTAATTATAAAAATAAAATAAAATTATATGGTTTATAAAAGGCTTAGTTAAATCTGATTGTCTTGAAGTTTGTCACTGATATTTTTTGTCTCTAGAATGGGTTCATGTTAAGCAAACAAACATAACCCATAAATTTTAGCAGTAGTTCCTTAATTGGATGTAGATGTGGAGAATGGGCATGCATTGCATTTAGTAGAGAGGCAACCAGCACAGGTGCAACCTTCATCTGGTGCTGGTTCTGGAGAGACAGCTGGGAGTAATGGTAATAGAGGTTGGCTTTGGGAACATGTTGCTTTTCCAGTAATATTAGACTAAAGAAAAATATGAAAATAGCTCAGTTGTAAGATAAACTAATAGTGGTTTTTTATATGCGTTGGCAGGAAGTGATGCCAGTATTGGCAACCCCCGAAATCGTGTGGGGCAAATCTCACACAGTGTAGTTCTTGGAACCTTTAATGTTGGGGATCAAGGTGAAGGAGTTGTACCTGACCTTTCCCGGGTGCGGCATTTTGCTTTTAGTTTGTGAAAATCTATACTTCAATTTGTTATTAGAGGGCTACCTATAAAGAAAATTTTGTTAGTAGAGGGCTGCAGGGGTGAGGTAGGTTTATGTTGATTAGCATTGCCACAAGTCATTATGCCTTTTTGTTTGTAGGTTATTGGGGCAGTTCTCAATTCTATAGGACTTGGTGGCCAGCCTACAAGTGTTGGCACTAGCAGCACACAGACTTCTACTTTGGTAAGTAGAGCATCATGCTCCTTGAAATGGTGGTATCATGAGCATATTTCATCTCAGTTCTCCCATATTATGCATTTTTAACACATCTATCTAGTCAACTGCTAGAATTTTAACCATGGGATTGGCTTCATAAATCAAGTCATTTCATTCTTTTGAGGATGTAGATGAATTAGTTTTTATTGCTTCAGCTTTTTTGTCTCCTTTATCGAATAAGTTTTTCAAAATAAAATTATTTCTTCCTCACATTGTTGTTTGAACCAAATCATTTGTTTCCTCTTTGGTTGTTGTAATATTATACTATGACACTTATGACATATTTTAACACCTTAAAAGAAAAACTCATCTCAAATTACACTTTCACATGTTTTTTGGTGCGCAGCACTGTTGAAGTAAAGGATTGCTGAATTTATAGCTTTCGTATCACCTCCCTTCAGTTTGATGGGTGTAAATAAGCTTTTGCAAAACATGTCTTTTCTCTTATATTGTCTGCATTAGTATTGGCTGCAGAATGCTGTTTAATCCTTTCTCGGCTTGTGTGATTGGATCTTGACAATGGATATGCTACTGGGCATGTCCACTCGGATTTTAACTACAACTAGTTGGGATTTACCTGTGACTTAAACTATAGATTAAGCATATTTAGGGGCTCATGATTTCGATGGCACCTAATGTATGATCAATTTAAGACACATTTGCATCGGGGCTCATGAGAGGAAACTGAAATCTGCTAAGACCAACAAAGCCTGTCCTTCATCAGGGTTTGAGTTGGTAAAGAACAATTGACTCAGAGAGAATGTGAGTTTAATTTTCTTGTGAATAAACATTTATATGTTTTTTTCCCCTCTTGTCATAGCCAAATGCTCCTAGTCAGGCTCCTCGAGGAAATGAAACAGAAGGGATACGTGGTAATGTTGGAATTCAGACCCAAACTGGAAATCAAGTGCAGTCTGGACAGGCATTTTCTGGGCAACCATTCCAATCTGTACATCAAGTTGTGCAAATCCCTCTGGCTGCAGCAGTACCTGTTCCTTCCGTTCATGTTGTGATATATTCTCTTCTTGATATCTTACTTGTGCTTCACATTTTATTCTTTGTTAATGTCATTATCTTTCCCATTTCAGCCTATTCCTGATTCATTGAGTACACTTTCTGAGTTTATGAATCGCATGGAGCAAACACTATCACAAAATGGTGATTATTTTGAAATTCCTTTATAATTTTGTAGTTGCAAATAACTGCAAAAAATTATCCAGTTCTCCTTGATGCAGGATATCAGCCAAATTCATCTTCAATAAATGCCGGTGATCTACCGAGGGTGGAATTACCCTCCATTGCCCATGGGTTGCATACTCCTGAAGCATTGAGCATTGTGCTGCTTCGTGCACAACGTCTTCTCAGTGGTCATGCAGTTGCTGCACTATCTGTAATCACTATTGTTCAGAATACTAATTCTTTTATTTGTTCTCACTTTGTGTTTGAGTATATTCGTCCTCTCTGAAAAATGCTTTCCCTCTTTTGCAGAAGAGAATAACTTTTGGGTTTTTTTTTGCTACTTTCAGAGCAATTGATCATGAAAAAAATAGAGGAATGTCTTTCGCCAGTTCTCTATTTTTTTCATTCCCGCCCCCTGGCATTATTATGGAAATGTGTTGTTTATAAGGATTCTAGATAAATAAACAAATTTCTCCGTTGTAATTTTCCTGAGTATAACATAAAGAGTGATGTGTTTAGTTTCCTAGGCAAAGTTGGGGGTTGTTTGGGAAACATATCCCATCTCATCTTATCTCAAAATTTCTCAAATTTCCTTACCAAACATCACTCAAACACAAACACTTTTCAATTTCAAATTTTCAACTTTTTCATCTAATCTTTACAACTTTTCCAAACTTCCAAACAAAACACAAAACAATTCAACATTTTCAAATCCAAAACAAATTATATTCTAAAAATATTTCAACTTTATTATATTTTTATTCAACTTTTTCTCTCATTTCCCAAAACCCCATAAAATATCTTAACTCAAACCATTTCACTACTCTTCACAGATTTATCATCTCATCTCATTCCCCAAGCATCCCCTTAATGTTTATAGTGAGGATGAAACATGTGACAGTATGGAGTCCACTCCTTGAAAAATATAAAATATAAATAGCTGCTGATTCTTGCTATGTGCTAGTTTCCTATTCTAAAGATAGGAGAGCACCCAGCTCCTGAAGTTACATGTCATTTTGCCAAGTTCTTTCAACATGAATCTCTTAAGTGTCCTAGTATAACTCTACTTGTTCACCTATGTCAATTTGTGGTATGACCAGTTCATCTGGATCCCCCCTCCCTGAAATTGATGTTTCTTGTTTTTTCCCTGGAAATTTCAACCTTGTTGACTGTGAAAAAATGTCATGACTATAAACAGACTCTGATATAACATACAAAGCATGAGAAGGCCCCATGCAACATGTTTTAATCGCTTGGGAGTCTCTCTATGGTTTTGAGTCATCCATCCACTGGGTCAATCTAAACATGTATCAAATGAATTCAGTGGATTATATAGAGCATATTGTTATTTGCTACTGTGCCATACATGTTTTGCCACAATGCCGACGGGGATATTTATGAATTACAGCATTTATTTTGTTTTTCAAATTCTTGTTAATGTAAAGTGAGATTAATGAAGCTGGGATGTACTCAGATGTGCCAATTTTCCATTCTTTACATTTTCCTTTTTGTCTGATTGTGTTATTTGTAACTTGCTGCAACTTCGTAGCATACTGCAGAATTCTTGGAGCAAGAGGGATCTTCTTCTGATTCCACCACAAGGGGCCAGATACAGACAGAATCAATGCAATTAGGTCTTGCAATGCAACATTTAGGTGCTCTGCTTCTTGAGCTTGGTCGGACAATTTTGACTCTGCGGATGGGACAGTCTCCTGTATGGTCTTATCCTTCCTAAATCCCTTGGTTCTTTTGTGAGTAAAAGGCATTTGATATTCTTGTGGTTCAATTTGCAGTCAGAATATGTTTTGAATGCTGGACCTGCAGTTTACATATCTCCATCTGGGCCTAATCCTATAATGGTTCAGGTTTGTCCCTGAATTTTTATGTGGTTTAGTTAGTACACTGAATATGGACATGACATATTCTAGTCTCCAATTAGAGAACAAGTAGAACAATCTACCAAGTGCAGTGGAATAAGTTGATCATGCTATAGATTAGAAAAGAGAGTGGATTAGCTTCGCTAACCTGGTAGTATTGTTACATACTTACATATGATTGTGTTGGTTTTGATGTCAATATATATTGGTGATCTTGTACTATTTGCAGCCCTTTCCTCTTCAAACCAGCTCTCTCTTTGGCGGTTCTGTTCCTCAATCAAATCCTATGACTTTTGGTCCTGTTGGTATAGGGAGTGCTCCAAGGCACATAAACATTCATATACATGCTGGTAATAGATTGCTTATATACCAGAGGTCGCTGATTTTTTTTTTTTTTTTCCTAATGGAACTTACAAAAAAAAAAAAGTCTTTTCTGACCTGAACCATAGACCTTCTATTCAGTGATTTAGTGCTGTTTAATATCAGGTACTTCACTTGCACCAATTGTTTCTACGGTTGGTACAAGGGCCAGTAATGCCGAAGGAATGCTGGGAGAACGTCGTAATGGTGCTGGTTCTGGTGATTCAGGTGCAACAAGGGTGCTACCTATGAGAAATGTAATTGCAACCACTGTCCCATCACGACCCAGTGGTGTTGCAAGTTCTGGGGTAGCACAGCCTGGTCTTGGTGTTTCTGTTTCAGAGCCACCTTCTGACTCTGTTTCACTATCATCTGTTATATCTGAAGTTAATTCACGAATTAGGAATTTTGTTGGTAACTTGCAAGGAGATGGCATGGTTTCATCAGGTAGCTGGTTAAATATCAATTTGTTTGTTTACATAATACTGAAGCTATTTACTTTTTGTATGAAAATTAATATAATGCTACCCAACTCATTAGCCTATCTTTCTGTACACAGGTGGCCAAACAGAACCAACCATTCAAAGTTCTGCTGTTGCTACTGCAAGTAATGATGTGGGGAATGGTGTGGGGAATGAACAGAAAAACACGACATTCAGCTCGGTCAACAGAGTTGGGGAATCTGGGGCATCCATACCTGGGTGCACAACTGAAAGTGAAGGTCAAAAGGTATATATTGTTGTGTGCAATATGGGGCTCCTATTTCTCTTTTGATTTTCGTTTGAATCTTGTGCTGATTCATTAATTAAACAGCTCGACCAATTGAGTAATAGTGATACTTTAAGTGGAGGAACTGCAGCAAAGTCTGAAGATTTTCAGGGCAATGCTCTGGAATCTGACCAGAAACATGAGCATGCCAAAGCTGTTCCACTAGGTTTAGGGCTGGGAGGTCTGGAATTTAAGGTAAGATAATTATATTTTCTATTAATATTCTTTTAAATAACTTAAGTGTAAGTTATTTCTAAAGTCTGTAAAAAGTGGATATATATCTAAGCTTCAGCATCCAATGAAAATATACGTATTGGGGTTTTTTTAATAATACCGGTGAAATGATCATAGTGACTGATAAAGGAACATCACATGCAAGACTTAAATATATAGAAACTAAAAGTGTTCTTTATTTACTTTTAGTCTGTTTTCTTATATTAGTTTGGTTGTGTTCATACTTTATCGGTGCCATTTTCCACTTAATGTTCATTGCTAGGAGATGTATGGGTGGCAACAAATCAACTAATAGAAGTTTATAAAGCCATGGAGCTGGAGTCTGGGACTGATAATTTCATTTCTAATTTAAACTTTGCAAAATATTATATAACATTATTTCCTAAACATTTCTTATAATCATGTCTTGCATTCTAATTGCCTGTTGTATGTTCATTCTAGATTGTTTTAGGCCAGTTTGGATAGCAAGATACTCTCATCTCATCCCATCCCGTCCTATCTCATCTCATCTCAATATCCAAACACCACAATTAAAAGTTGACCCGTTGGCTTGAGTTTCTATATTTTCAAATTATTAATTGAGGATTCTCCCGCATCTCTCTGTTGAACAATTATGCAAGCCATGTGCCACTTAGCTTAGTTTCTAGTTTCTTCTATTTTTTGTTCAAATGAAGTAGTCGGCTATTGGTACATTGCCGAGTTGTTTTTTTACGTGACATGATTTACCATCATATATTTCGTAGACACAAAATTCATGTAATACAAATGTAATCAGAGGCGAGGTATACAGCAAAAGTCGAAGATTGTTGGTGGTGATGGTGGAACGACCAGCACTTCTGGTCAAAATCAGCAGATGAGAACAAGCAGCCAACAGATTTTGCAAACTCTAGGATCTCATACCTCTGTTGTAAATAATGTAAATGTGAATGAGCGGTCCCCAGAGCAACCACCCCCTGCAGTTGATATGGCAAGTCTTATGTCTCAGGTCCTGCAAACTCCTGCTTTGAATGGTTTGTTGGCTGGTGTTTCAGAGCAAACTGGGGTTGGCTCTCCTGATTTTTTGAGAAATACGCTTCAACAGCTCACTCAGAGCCCACAGATGAGGAATGCAGTTGGTCAAATTGTTCAACAGGTTGATAGCCAAGATCTTGGAAACATGTTTGCGGGGCTCGGAAGAGGCCAGGGTGGTGGCCTTGATTTGTCTAGGATGTTTCAACAGATGATGCCAATTGTATCCCAAGCCCTCAGTGGTGGGTCAAACCCCCAACAGCTTTTTCCTCCCATGGAAGCTGAACCCCAATCACAGTATAATGAGCTGAATCTGAGCAGTGATGACAAACAACATGAACAAAACTTACAGGTTTGCATACGCACACATCCATAAAGGATTTTTATTTGTTGTTTCTTTTGCTTTTTAGCATCTGTTAATCCTTGTGGGCTGTTAGTCAAATCTACCAATAGTGCTTTTATTGGAAGAGGTAAATCTTTTTGCCATGGCTTTGCCAAGAAACTCTACTGAAATACCTTGATGCTTTTGATACTGTTGCCTCATCAAACTGCTTCATGTTGTTATTGGACTTTTTTTGAACTTTTGAGCACTTCCGTTGACAAACTAAGTTTTGGAAACTAAATCTTTGAATTTTTTTTATTAACATGGAAAGTCTGTAGAGGTTATACTATATGAACATCGCCTCTGATAGTCGATTATGCAGTTCTGGACTATTTTTGTCGCAATTGGTATCTTGTGGGATCTGGTGCTTGATAGTAAATCGTGTCCTTTGTTGGCTATAAAAAATACACTTGATATTCTGCTCCTTTCTGTCAATTTGGAGCGTCTGTTACCCTAACTGCTAGTTATATGAAACTAATACTCCTCTGTCTGGGCGGATAATTGATCTCTCTTAAACGTTGGGCACTTTTGTTTTGTGTTACTACCATCTTCTTTTGTAATTTTTTCTTTATCTGTTTTGTTTTTCAGACCAATCTCCAACAACTGGCTCAGCAGATTGAACAACTGAATCCACCCGAAAATATTTTCCATTCTGTAGTTGAAAATGCAATTATGCTATCTGGCAGCGGAAGTGGTTCTGAAGAGCTTGTTGATGAACTGTGTGGCAATGAACGTCTTGCTAATGTAAGCGTCCAGATGTTATGAATTCTTATTCTGTGTCGTGAATGCAGCCTGTTTTATAATTGATTGCTAGACATTTCATTTGACTGCTTCAAAAGTTCTGAGTTTTTATGGTTCACGGGCACGCAATATTTATGTTGCCATGTGCAGGAATATATGGAGATGTTACGACGAGACATTCATCAACGACTTCAGGGTGAGTCTGGGCAGGATAACTGCTAAATAGAGCCCCGAAGCCCAGGTGGGCACGTTTGTGACTCTGAGTTTATCATTATGAGCATTCTGATGGGGTTAGGTTTGCTGCTTATTATTCACCTTGCCAGGGCTTTCCAGTTTGTTTTACAGTTACTCAGTGTCCTTGTACATTGTAGGTTTGCGGCATGTTTTGCTTTTTAAGTTATAGTTGGCATGCGTGTTACAGGCCCACTTGTTGTCTGATTCAGTGTATAAAATTATTATCAGAAATGATTTATGATCCATTGCAACCATCCGTGTCGCCAAACTGGTTCGGCCTCAAGATAATATTATTTATTTTGGGTGCATTAATGCAACCTTGCCAGCAGCTGCCTAGTATGAAGCCGGAGCAGATTGTACTCTTTTTTGTTTTTTTTCATGTTATATTTCGTGGATTTTTCAAATTAAATTGATTGCAAATTACAATGATAGTTTAAAACTGAAACAATTTGTAATTTTGGGCTCTAATTTAGCTCGAAAGAAGAATTTATTTTTCAAGTGACAGACACTTGTCGCTGAGGATTAACACTCGGCGAGCAAGGCATGATTTGATTAAGACTTACTGAAAAAAAAAAAACCATGGTTTGGTACAAACCATTGAGAATGCTGTAATGGTTATTTTATGGGGAGAAAATTGCACTAACAGCAATTCTGTGTGCTTTAGAACTCTACTAACCACTGGGATTAGAGTTTCATCTAATTACAAATGGAACCATGTGATTGAATTGATTGGTTGCTTGCTTTTTTTTGAAAAATTAGCTTAGCTGCGCCAGCTGGTTGGAACATGTTCAATATCACTATCCTACATCGCTGGTTGGAACATATCTATTTGATTTGCCCACCGATTGCGGAGGGATGGTTCCTGCGAACCAACAAATTAACACACCTAAGTACTATATCATGATACCAGACAGATCCTCATATACCTTCTTCTAATTAGGCTCTTATTGTTTGAATTTCGGACCCCGTAATAATACATATTATTATTATTAATATATCCTTATATTTGCCGCGTTTTAGGTTTCCTGAATTTAATGATACTAAATTACTCGCCTAACAAACTAACAAAGTCTTCGTCCATGATGGCACATGTTATAAAGACGTGATTATTGACTGTGGGGACGCCCATCATCAATATATACGAGGACACCAATTAATTTTAATTTTTTCTGTGTGTTGGAAAGATGTGGGACTTTTTCTTTTTATTTTTAAGGAAAAAAAAAAACCACAGAAAAAAATAAAGAAAGAAAATGGTTTGTCATTCACCTCGTCCCTATATGGATTGGTTCGCAGTTGGGTGTGAATTAGATTTGCTTTTGTCCTTGCTTTTCGACAACCAAAGAATACTCCATTATTTGCTGTTTATATATTTGCTTTTCACAAAAATATAATCATTTTCTGCTACATATAAATAATTGTGGGAATATTGTCTTGTAGAGGCAGATCTTCGACGAATCGACGACGGTGGCATTCAAAATACTTGTCTCGCTAACCAAACGCTGATCAAATTAAATATATAGTTTTATTTTATTTTCAATTATTCTTTACCAAAAGTATTAATTCTTGCTTTAATTCACTAAACAAACTCTGGATAAATTTGACATGAATAGTTGCCGCACCTCCATGCTTTATATATTAATTATTTTTCATGCATATGTCTATGTTCATCATATAAAGTACGACGCAAGAAATTAAGTATCAAGGATCGAATGGGACTCTGGTATTACTTGAGATTAACTTCAAAAGATATATTACATATAGTCGTAGAGAAAAATAATAGAGTTTAATATTAAAATATTAATTTATTTTTATATAAATCTCATATTTATTAACTTTTTAAAAAAAATTGGATGGCGCGATATCAAATATCATCTCTCTTTTAACTTAATGATTTGCTTGATATGGTGAATTGGAAAATAGTAATAAAACGTAAAACGTGACATCCTGGACGTTTCAATTGAGTTAGTGATGCTGTATATGTGATGCTGTGTATATATATATCGAAAATGCCAACCAGCTATTTTTTTTATTTTTTAGTTACATTTTCAAAATTAAACAAGTTGAAGGATATTAGACAAAAAAAAAAAATTCGGATCCATATGTTTTGGGGGAGTCGAGGAAATTATTGACATAAGAAAAGGGTATTATTATACAATCCCATTATGGGATTACGATACTAAACTAAAAGGGACATTAGATAATAATTTAAGAGTTTTGCTATATATAAATAAAGTTGCGTATTAATCTGTATATCAATACTGATTCTTTCATATTTAAAATTTAAATTAGCACTGTTTTTAATCAAATCAATTTTTTGATCAATTACATTTGATTTATGCACATATTAGTGTGTAGTTGTACTTGTAATTAGATTTTTCTATAATTTAATTGACCTAAAAATCGAATCTCTCCTGTGGCAATATCCCTTGCTAATTAGTCTACACTTTTACATATAGTGCTTGCCGTAATAACAGTCCAAGGTAATTACATTTATCTGGATTTATATTGCAATCTAGGCCACAAGTTATTTAGACTCTGTTTAGATATTAAGAAGATCTCTCATGATTTGTGACTAATAACGGACATAATAGTAAATAATTTATAAATAATAGTAAGTTATTATGAGAATGTTCGTATTCTCAATTAAATCCTTAGGTTACGTTTAGATGTTTAAGTGATCTCAAACAATTTATAAATAGTAATATTTTGTAAATTTTATTGAGATGTGTTTGAATGTAAATAAATTATTATATATATTTGAATAAATAATTTAAATTTTTTATAAAAAGTTAAAACATAATAAATTTTTTTGATAATTAATTTAAAATGAATTTGAGATACAAAAGATTTCAAAACATAGCTTAAACTCATAGTTTCGGCTCGAGGTTTTGAACTTCTGATTATCCATTTATGGCAATTGCACGTATAAAGAACTGTCGATCTGTTATTTAAAAATAAAAAATAAAAAATAAAAAATATTATATCCACCTTCCTTTCAATATATGTTTTTTACATGACATCAATATAAACTATAAAGGATGGGTGAAATCGAGAAATAGCTTTTCAATCATTTAATATCCGACGATGACAACTATATGAAGAAGCCTGTGGGCGATGGCACAAGTATCAGTTGACAGCAGAAGAGAAGACAGCTATGCAAGATCGTGAACAGTTCTAAAGCTTTAATTGTTTGGCGGCGTCCTTGTTTGGCCAACCCCTCTCTCCCCCCCCCCCCCAAAATAAAAAAAGTGATTTATCACTGATATTAACCTACGAATATATATATATATATATATGAAACTCACATGCAAATGCTACCTAAGTTCATCTCTATATTATCTATATTCTCTATATTCTAAGAGAGTCATACCATATTATGTCTCTGTCGGAAACCCCGAGTTGGCGAGTCCCAATGCATTATTAGTATTGATTTTTTGATCGGCCGGTGCGTTTAACTATGTCCGGCCATTTTCCCCGTTCACATGACTTTTGGCTTCTCTGTGAATTGCCAACCTGGAACATTAACAATGCCATAATTTGCATCTTGTGTAACCTTGTTCAATGCTATCTATAATGTCCAAAATATCTCAAAATGGGCTTAATTAGCAACTCGACCACATGCCATGCATCTTCAAACTCATCCCCAATGCCGCCCTTTCCCGACCCTAAATGCGTATATATTTTTGCACACAACAAACAATATTGGCGTGGGCAGAAATAGAAGTCATGAACACAATAACAAAGTGAGGGGTCCTGCGCGTTAAAACTCATCACATGCGTTATTCTCTCTTTCTTTCGCGTCCAGACAAAACCAAAACAGACCCATGTGGGGACTGGGGAGTATTAGGCACTGTTCAAAGTGTGAAACCAAGCTAACAAACATCATGTTGGACCCACCACCGACACCCCGAAAACTTCCCTTTTTTTAATCCCTTTCAATTTTTCCACTTTAATTTCTCTCTTTACGGCTACACATCACAACCTCTGTACCGCACTTAAATACGTGCCATGTCCCTCCTTGCTTCCCGACCTCTGCCTCTTCTTTAAAACATTAGTCTTCCCTATCCTTCTATCTCTTTCAGCCTTTCCTGACCGGCACAAGCACGGAGAGAGCTGGGCAAAGGCAATATTCTCTGCTCTTCTCTTTGTTGAAGAAATGCCGTTAAACTTAGCGGGAGGAGGTGCACTCGGTGCCCTGCTATGTGTCACGGTTTCTCTCTTCCTTGCCCTCGTTGGTGCCGAAGATCCCTATAGGTTCTTCAACTGGAATGTCACTTACGGTGACATATACCCACTTGGCGTTCGCCAACAGGTTTGTGGTTCAGATCTGATCGATTTTGGTGGCGTTTTGCGATCTGGGTTGTGTTTTATCTAATGCGAATTGACACCAAAACGCCTTTGTAGGGAATACTCATCAATGGACAATTCCCAGGTCCTGATATTCACTCCGTTACCAATGACAATCTCATTATCAATGTCTTTAACAGCTTGGACGAGCCCTTCCTTCTCTCCTGGTACTCTCTCTCTCTCCCTCCTTAGTCCTTACAAAAAATATCATTTACAGTGATTAGCGCGCCCTTTGTTAAAAGACAAATTTAGGTCTTTTCATTTTCATTCTTGTACGACACTGCATTGCCAAGGGCATGATTGTATTTACCTTGGTTTCCACCGGACGTGGCCTGTTTCTCTACGTACGTCACCGGGTTTATTTGATTTAGAAAAATGCATGTATATCGCCTAAGTTTGTCTTTGGAACGTTTATGTATTTAAATTTTTTTATTTAATGATTAATGAAGTAATTTTAATGTATTAATATATATATATTTATTTTTTAGGAATATTTAAATATATTAAAAAAATGAAAAGATAAATTTGTGCTAGCGGCACACTAACTCTGCTTTTTGATATATGGTTTAGAGAATGTCCAATGTGCTCAGGGAAAAAACATTGTCTAATGTCACATTACCCTATATATACAGAGATTAAAAAAATAAAAACTTTGCATTACAGCATTTGCACTATACACTGTCCTCGAGTTCTGAATATATGAAAAATACGTGTTTACATCTTTATAAAGATTAAAAAAAGTTATTTTTCCCCATAACTGATCTGATTTAGATCTGGCTATTTGGCTCGGATTCAGAATATATATTTTTTTTAAGTCACGGCCACCATTATCGTTGCCTCATTGCATGAGCTTTCTATGAAGAGAGCGACTTATCCATGATTCAGTGACAGACGGGCATGGGAGATTAGTGAGAAACATTAGATGTTTGTTAATTTACTTTATTAAGAGTATTCATGTTGTGGGCCACTTATATCTAGCTGTTTTCCACGCGAGGGGGTTTTGGGATAAGAGTATACACCACCCAAATCAAAGGACCAAAAATTGTGACCTTTGTCTTTGGATTTAGTTATTATTGCTATTAGTTTTATAATAGGCAAGTGGGTTAGTTATTTTGCTTAAAAGTAAAGTTACTACAAGTCATCTTTGGCTACGTTACGCAACAAGCGTCCTTTGCATTTGCATGATTACGTGACTGCAAGCGGCTAATAATTAGGGCGGCTAGCGGTCTCATTTGCTATGCTGAACCTCCAACATCAGTGCATATTGAACTGGACATATGCAAATTTAATTTTTTTTACTGACTACTCAAATTATAGATGTGTTAAGGTGATTTATATTTATATATATAATTATTTATTAAATCGAATATATACCTTTTAAAATTGCTAATTTTCCAATGGTCTGTGCCCCTGATGGCACGACACTCGCATCTGTATAACACTTTGTCCTTGACATGTATGATGTTGTGAGGCTGACCTGTTTTTGTCTTGTGACAACCATAGGAACGGAGTTCAAAATAGGAGGAATTCATTTGAGGATGGGGTATACGGAACAACATGCCCAATACCACCCGGGAAGAACTTCACGTATATTCTGCAAGTGAAGGATCAGATTGGGAGCTTTTACTACTTTCCCTCTCTGGCATTCCATAAGGCTGCTGGTGGGTTCGGAGGGATCAGGATCCTAAGTAGGCCAAGAATCCCTGTCCCCTTCCCTGACCCCGCCGGTGATTACACTGTTCTTATTGGAGATTGGTACAAGGCCAATCACACGGTAATTATACTTCTCCCTCTATTTCAGCATGGAAACTTCTTCCAAATCGATTAAAAATATAGAAAGACTTGATTTTAAATCGTCTTCTTTTTTTTTAAAATAATTTCTTGGGACTGCTCTGTTAGACTCGTTCTGTCAGCTAGATGAGCGGGAGATTCTCTGGATTCTGACATTTGTGTTTGTGTCGGTCGGTGGACATTAGGGCAAGTTTCGTTATCAAATTTATTTCAATTCATTTTATTTAATTATTATTAATTTTTTAAATTTTAATATAAAATATAATAAGGAATTTAATTTTTTTAATATTAAAATAATAATAATATTAAAAAATAATATTTTATTTAATTTTTAATTTTTATATCAACTCAGCTTAAACGCATTCTTTACCGCTGCAGCTGTTTTCCTGACCCTTTTAATTGTCGTTGGATCTGAACAGTCAACGCCGGAACCCACTGGGCACTACTGATTTCGGTTAAAAAATACCACAATTTCACTGTAATGCTAGTTGAAAACACACATTCGATTAAATTGAGTAGTTTTATTATATATAAATAAAATCGCGCACTAATATGTGTATTGATATTAATTTATTTATATTTAAAATTTAAATTAATATTAATTTTAATAAAATTTATTTTTTAATCAATTACATAAAATTTATGTACAAATTGATAAACAATTATACTTATAACTAAATTTTTTCTTAAATTGAGAGCATCACGACACTTGTTAACAGTTCTGAATCTATCTGATTCATCTTTTAGTAAATGAGAGCATCTCACTTGGCATGCGAATCCATTGATGAGGAGGATGCTCGTCTTTTGGCCACAGGATTTGTCACTAGACTCACTAAGTACATGCTGACAAGTGACATGACTTGGTACAGATCGCAGAGCGCTATAGTTTCAACCTAGATAAATCCAAATCGGTGAATCCCAGTAACCACCAAATTAATGATGTATTTTTTTGGAAGTTTTTGGAAGTTTCAAGCTCGTAGTCCCACGCCCCACGCAGCCGGCAGGTCCGGCTTGTTGGTCACATTCGGTGAATCCAAATCGGTGAATCGCAGTCCCCACCAAATTAATGATGTTTTTTTGGAATTTTCAAGCTTGTAGTCCCAAGCCCCACGGGGGCGGCAAGTCCAGCTTGTTGGTCACATTCGGACCCACACGTGTCGGTTGAAACTCCACAAATGGTATGGTTGGAATCACTTTCTACCTTTTGTGATGAATTTACGCATGTTTGTGTGTAGGACTTGAAGGCTATCCTGGATCGCGGTAACAGGCTGCCTTTCCCTGATGGTATCCTTATAAACGGTCGCGGGCCCGGTGGTGTTTCTTTTAACGTTGAACAAGGTATGAGCTCCCGCTCTCTGTTCTGCCAAATCTTGTCATATTTTGGAAATTTCTTCCTTGGATGTATCTTAAATATATTGGACTGCAGGGAAAATATAAGGAGAAAGACCCCTCAAAACGATAAAAGTTCACGGGATGGCCTTGTTTTTGTTTTCTCCTTCAGTCCTTTACGGTCCCAATCCTTTCTTGAACGTACTAAATTAACTTTACGAGCTCAACCAACTGATACCCAAATGTTAATGATATCTTATCCAATAATTATCTCGTTCTCAATTACCATTCATGCGTGTCATCGTATTTTGCCATTGCCCATTTGCAGGAAAGACTTACAGGCTTAGAATATCAAATGTGGGGTTGCAAAATTCCCTCAACTTCCGCATTCAAAACCACAAGTTGACGTTGGTGGAAGTAGAAGGAACTCACACCCTTCAGACTACATACTCCTCGCTTGATGTTCATCCTGGCCAATCTTACTCTGTTCTAGTGACGGCTGATCAGCCCGCACAAGCCTATTATGTTGTGGTTTCCTCTCGTTTCACCTCTGAGATCCTCACCACCACCGCCATTCTTCGCTACAGCAACTCTGCTGGCCAAGTCTCAGGCCCACCCCCTGGTGGGCCTACCATCCAAATTGACTGGTCTTTGAACCAGGCCCGCTCTATCAGGTACGCTGTTGTCATTCCTCCATTCATTGGCTACTGGAAAATTGCAAGCACATATGAATCAAGGCCTCGCAGTTCAGACAGTCACCTAACCATTTGCATCACTTCTGTAGTCTGATTATCCTCTGAAGATAACAAATTGTCACAACCTATGTGTACTTTTATGTATAGAGCTAATCATCGTACCCATTTCAGGACTAATCTTACTGCAAGCGGACCAAGGCCAAACCCGCAAGGCTCATATCACTATGGTCTCATCAATACAACCAAAACTATCAGGCTACAAAGTTCCGCTGGTCAAGTCGGCGGCAAGCAAAGATATGCAGTTAACAGCGTGTCGTTTATCCCAGCAGACACTCCCCTTAAACTTGCTGATTACTTCAAAATTGGAGGTGTTTTCCGCGTTGGAAGTATATCTGACAATCCTACTGGTGGTGGAATCTACCTTGATACATCAGTGTTGGGCCTTGACTACAGAGCATTTGTTGAGATTGTGTTTGAAAACCCTGAGGATATAGTTCAGAGCTGGCACCTTAGTGGCTATTCTTTCTGGGTAGTCGGGTAAGTTCACCATATTAATATGCATAACATATGCACTCCATGCTCGAGGCCATTTGGTCTACCTATGGTGTATGTTTCTTGCCTTTTATTGGGATTAATTTTCTCTTTTTGATTAATCTCCAAAAACAATGCAATGCAGTATGAACGGAGGGGAGTGGACTGCAGCTAGTAGAGATCAGTACAATCTCCGAGATGCAGTTGCACGTTGCACCACTCAGGTGAGAGTACTTTCAACGCCATTTCTGTCTTTTCATATATAGTCCAAAGAAAGCAAGAAAGTAAGTATATAAACATAATGTTTTATTCGTGTTTGGTGAGTGCAGGTGTATCCCAAGTCATGGACTGCTATATATGTGGCTCTTGATAATGTAGGAATGTGGAACGTGAGATCCGAGCACTGGGCACGACAATATCTTGGACAACAATTCTATATGCGCGTTTATACTACATCAACTTCACTTAGGGATGAATACCCCATCCCAAAGAATGCAATTGTTTGTGGTAGGGCTGCAGGGCGACGCACACGACCTCTCTGAGCTACTAGCTAAGAAGAAAATGATCCACAGTTGGGTAGAAAAGGCTTTAGAGGGCTGAAGAGCAGCGCATTGCTTCTAATATAATTTATTGTTTGGTTTGCGATAATGCAAATATATAATTCGAACTCTAAAATGACCTTAGCTCAAGGTCTCATTCTTTTTCCAGAGACTGTATCCCCTTTTGTTTATCATTCAAGTTTTCATAGCAGCGTTGGAAATTATATATATAGTGTGAGTTGGGCTCTTGTTTCTTCTAGTTTTTCAACCATTTTGAAGTTTATAATCTTTATGAAATCTCTGTCACTGTATCACTTTTCGTATATAAAACACTGGACCTATTCTATTTGATTCATTAATGTTGAACATGACTGCAGTGGCACATCCTTACTTGATTGTCCTATAAAAAAGAACTTTTAGTTCAATATGCAACCTGTCGTTAATTTTGATACCACTTGTTGACAAGAAAAATCATTAAAAAAATATTGAGACCACACTTTGAAAAAGTTTATTTCTATGGATTTGCATTAATCCGGTAATGTTATATAGCGATACATTCTTATTGATAGTTGCTATTTTGTGAAATTATTGACACAGATATACACTTTTTAAAATAATTATCATCTTTTTCAAAAAAACCTTAAAAACGCTTGCTGTTAGGGCTTGTTTGGAAATAGATTTCATCTTAAAAATTTTATCTCATCTCGTCTCTTTTCTAAATATAATTTAAATACAAAATTTTCAAACTAATTATTATAATTTTTTCAAACTAATTATTACAAATTTTTCAAACTTTTAAACAACAAATAAATAAAAAAATCAACTTTTTTCAAATTTCCAGACAAAAATAATATTATAAAGCTATGTTCTAACAATATTTTAACTTTATAATATTTTTTATTCAACATTTTCTCTATCATTTCATAAAATCTAAAAAATACTATATTCAAACTATCTCACTACTATTTATAAATTATCTTATTATTATTCATAAAATTCTCATATAATCTTATTCTTCAAATGGGCCCTTAGAGTTAGTGCCAATGAAGATAAAGTACTTGTCATTCCCTTGTAGAGCTAGTGAGCCAATTATATGCTATAGCTACATGGTAAATTTATTTATCATTTTTTTTATCATCTTTCTCTCAGTATCTTTTGATGTGACAATAAATTATAAGTCCACAAATAAAATATAATAAATCATATTATAAGATGATGAGAGGTCGTTGGTAAAAATGATGATAAGTTGTATTGCTCTTTTTCTTGTCTAAATATATGCTACACTTGAAGGGAATAAAATATTCCAAGCCCATATGAATAGGTCTAGACCACCAAAGAGTCCTCATAGTACAAAAGAAGAGAGAGGGACAGGGACAGGGACGGGGGACAAGGGAAAGAATGTGTCAAGAGAAAAAAAAGGAATGTAAATGAGAAAGTTGAGAAAATAAAGGTAGTCATACATAAAGGAAACGCTGTAAATTTTCACCACTCACTAGGGGCATTTGAAAATAAGAGATAGATAAAATGAAGCGGTTAAATGACTCCCAAAGGACTTCGACTTATTTTTTAATCTCGACTTTGGCAACTCCAACGATGATCTCTCCATCAAAAGATAAACTTTGATATCTATTGTATAGTAAAGATTAGATTATGAGAAATTATAAATAAGTTTTATTATAGTAGATATTCTTTCTACAAAATTCCTGTAAACGTATGTATTATGCCGAACCACGTAAATCTGTATCTCTTTCTTTTATATTTTTAATATTTATTTATTGCCATAGACGTATATATAAACACACCAGATCACACTGGAGACTCCAAAACACACTAATTAAGGCTCATATAGTTATAACAGGCCAAGAACGACTCTTCCTCTTATTTCAATCTGTTATGTAATTTTTGACATTAACAAAGTTACATGATACAACTGTTGTCCCATTTAGTAAAGTTCAACTATGGAAAGAAAAGGCAATATCTTCGTGGCGAATTTTGTTATTTTTAATGATCCTGACTGATTTAGTATAATTCTCAAGCAATTTTTTATCTGTATATTTCTTAATAATACCGATTGATTTAATATAATTCTTAAGTAAATTTTTATCTATATATATTATATAAAAATTTATTAAAGTTATATCACATCAATTTATTTGTGTAAAAAACAAAAAAAGATAAAAAATAATATTTCTTAAGACTACATATCCACTACGTCGAGTCGTTGACACTAGGAAAGACACGAAAATTTTTAGAGCGAAAATCAATTCAGAATAGTAATACCATATAATAATGTTAATTTATGTGGACAATTTTTCTCCTTTTTAAAGGTGAAAAGTTCAATTACAGAAAGCCCATTATTAGGAAAGAAAAAGGTTACAGAAAGACCATTAAACTGCTACGGAGAAAACAAAATAACAAAGCCCATTTCTTGAAAAATTCGAGAGACTTCGGCCCAAAAGCTTCGTAGAAAAAGAGTTCAGATCCCATACTTCGCGATCTATTCTTGCGCTATATCAGGCCGGCCCTCGATCGAGAGGTCATTGGGAGGAATGGTGTCTTGGATGCTCTTTGCTTGAAAGTCAAGCAATCTTCTGTGGATTAGAGATGGGAGTCCATTGTGAGTGATAGGCACTCCTGACACTATATAAGCAAATACTCCTAGCATAGCCTTGTGCGACGCCGTAACTTTGTTTTCGGCGGGATCCAGTCTCTCTCTCAAATACTCCATCAAGCCGAGTCTCTCTCTCTTCACCAAATCTTCGAGATCGGGTAATGGCATGACTCAACTCTTAGGGTTTCATTGTGTTTTCTGAAAGTTAGGGTTTCTATGTCGTTTTCTTCGTTTTCTCGTTGCAGTATCGAGGACAAGCTTTCCACTTCGAGTCTCCCTCTTGAATTTTTAGTTGTAGTATTTTATGGGTCGTATTTTCTCTGAAAGTTAGGGTTTCTCCACTCTTATGGTTTCGTTTATGTTTGGTTCTTGGGAAAGTGAAAGATAAGAGAAGAAAATGATGTAAATATCACATTTTTACATCTAAGAAATCTTTATTAAAAGCTGTAAATATCACTTATATTCATCATGAAAAATTTAGGGTGGTTTACAAAGCGTTAAGTTCCGATTACTTGTGTTAATCTTTCTTCAGCTAAATTGTCCGAGCATCTCGGTTCCAGCTAGCCTCATTTACATCCCCATTCATGGCGGTACGTCAAATGCTGTTAAATCATTCTATGGTCCTTTTTTATAAAATATTTTGTTGTTATTATTATTTGTTTCTTCATTTTGTACTTCATGATGTCTCACTTGGTCGAGAATGTTTGTAGATCGACAGAATTTTTAAAGATGAAGCCAGTGAAGAAAAGGGGGAGCGTGCCAGAATGGTGAGCCTTGTGTGAAAGTGATAGATATGCACGCTTTTTGGATATAAAGTTGATGTATGACTGTATAAATTCCCCCTCTTTTTTGGTCATTCCCTCGTTTTTTTGGCTATCAAAAAGAAAAATACGATATATGCGTGTTTGAATTCCATTAATGAACATTTTAAAATCGAGCTGATTAAATTTGGGTATTTGTAGTGCAGAGTTACTTCGTGATTCTGAAATAATATTTTGAACTGAGCATATCTATCTTTTGCTTGATGTTCATCGTGAATAGAATAATTGATTTCTTTCTTCATTCAGGCATCGTTTATCGGTGCAATGGCAATTGCTGACTTGGTCAAGACAACCTTGGGGCCAAAGGGAATGGTAAAACTTTTCATGCTTTTCCCCTTTGTATATTTCTGTGTGCTGGAGGCTTGAGCTCTGCATCTTTTTAAAATGAAATTACTCATCAATTATTTTTTTCAGACTTTAGGGTGTTTTCAAATGAAATATGCTGTTATTGTAGGCCATTATTCAATGTTTGAACATATTTTTTGGCCTGATTGTTGATTTGTATTGTTCAGGATAAAATTTTGCAATCGACAGGTAGAGGACGTTCAGTCACAGTTACAAATGATGGTGCCACCATTTTGAAGTCCCTTCATATTGACAACCCAGCTGCTAAAGTTCTTGTTGGTATCCTTGCAATTGTTCTCTTATTGATGATGTATGATTTGTCTGGTTTGAGAGTTTTATGACTAATAATCTCTTTTGAGGTCAGCAAAGATCTTTGTTTGTGCAAATGTTTGTTCTGTACGAGTATCTGTACTCTGTTACCAAGCCAACATCGAAATAACAAATGCGACAACTTTGAATTTGTTGGATAAATAGCATATTATTTTTTATCCTTAATTCAAGAATCAGATATTTCAAAAGTTCAAGATGATGAAGTTGGTGATGGGACAACTTCCGTTGTTGTCTTGGCTGGGGAACTTCTGAGGGAGGCAGAAAAGCTTGTAGCAGCAAAAATACACCCAATGACAATAATATCAGGTCTAGATTTTCTGAGTTATAGGCGATCTTTCCATTATTTTGCTTGCATGGTGAAGCATTACATGGATGTAGAGGGCTTGGTTTACTAAATGAATATATGCTCTTTTTCCTTTATTATCATAATGTGTATAATGCCTATAAAGGAACAATATCTCATCCGTCACCTTGTAGTTTCTTAAAAACTTTAAGGACATGCTTGCTTTATCAATGGTTCTCCTGTAATTTCCTTGTAATTTAGGTCTGTTAATGATATTTGGAATGGTGAGAGAAACTTTTCCCAACAAAAGGGTGGCACTTGCCTCCTGACCCTTGGTGAGCACCATAACAATAAGTTGGTGAAGAGTATAACTTCCACTGATAAATCATGGGCATGCCAGGAGTTTTCTGGAGAAGGAAAAATGGATTACAAATAATGGATTTTTTTGGTCTAGGTATCATCCAATTAGCTTGGAATTCCATTTTTTCTGTTTGCTCTCCCACGACATATATATTTTTTTTGATAGGTAAATAAATTTTATTGATCCACGTAAATAGGCCAAGCCCGAGTACACAGGGAGTATACAAGAAAAAAGCCTATTTACAATCTAAGTGCTACGGATAGTAGCGGAAAAAATGGTTTAACAAAAGAAATGCCGTTGCCACTCTCCCACGACATATACCTTTTCAATTGTGTAGTCTGAATTGCTTTCCAGCTGATTTTTTAAAGTACAAAAAGATTCCATTTGGAAAAACCTTGCTAGTAACTTCTGCCCACTGCTGGCTGGAAAAGAAGTGTTGCCGCTGATCAATAGTCTCTCTTGCTCTCTCTAAGCTAGATTTGTTTTATCGTATCAACTCCTACAACCCAGCATGCATTTTTACCTGACGGTTTCATAAACAGTTTTCCTTCTTAAAAACACACAATATATTCACCCATTTCCCTTCTAAAAACACAATTTTCCTACAACCTAGCATGCATCTTGACCGGACAGTTTCTAATGAATTGTTTGATTGTTTAGGTTATCGAATGGCTGTGGAATGTGCACGCAATGCTCTGTTGCAGAAAGTCATGGATAATAAAGAGGATGAAGGCATGTTTTTTTGTTCTGTATTCACTTTTACATAATTTATTTTTTCCTTCATTGTTTTCTTGGTTGTGGGAAATGCAGCATTTCCCCCTTATTGTTCAGTCAACATTTTATTTTCATCATGGACTTTTTGATGCAAGTTTTTTGGAAACGGATGAGAACTGCTAATCTGTGTGACCGGGCCTTTGGTTTCTGCAGTCTTTGTTGTATACTTAATGCATGTCATGACTGTATTTTATGCAGAGAAATTCAAGTCAGACTTGATGAAGATTGCAAAGACTACTCTGAGTTCCAAGATACTCTCACAGGATAAGGAACATTTTGCAAAACTGGCAGTGGATGCTGTTTTGAGGCTAAAGGTAATCTTGGGGCTGATTTAGATGTGGAAAGCTCTGGCTTGTGCAAGCCATCTTTTTATTTTTTTCATTGATTTATTTTTAAAGTTTTTAGTGATGTAACTAACTATGATTTGTGGGGATGAGGAATTAGTCGAATTTGGTCAAGTTTTTAGCTATTTCTTCCTTCTTTGAAGTACTTTTTACATGTAAGAATGTTACTTTGGTGTGATTATGCTCTACATGCCAAGCTATTTTGACTTTTGTGTTACACATCATGGTGGTTGTCTTTATGTTTTTTTGTAATAATGATGTTGGAAATGGCAGGGAAGCACAAACTTAGAGTCCATCCAAATTATTAAGAAGCCTGGAGGATCGCTAAAGGATTCCTTTTTAGACGAAGGGTGGGGTGTCTAAACTCTCAAGCTTCTTATGAGCTACTTTTCTGTACTTTTCTGCTCGATGACGTATAGGTTTTCCATGAAATTTATGTTTACAATGGGAGTTGCATGCTTGTCCAGATTTATTCTTGACAAGAAAATTGGTATTGGACAACCGAAACGCATAGAAAATGCAAAGATTTTGGTGGCGAACACAGCGATGGACACGGATAAAGTGAAGATATATGGGGCCCGTGTCCGTGTTGATTCAATGTCCAGGGTTGCTGATATTGAAGCGGCTGAGAAGGAAAAGATGAGAGAAAAAGTGCAAAAGATCATTGCTCATGGAATCAACTGCTTTGTTAACAGACAGTTAATTTACAACTTTCCTGAAGAACTTTTTGCAGATGCGGGTATACTTGCGATTGAACATGCAGATTTTGATGGGATTGAGCGCCTTGCTTTAGTTACCGGTGGTGAAATTGCATCAACTTTTGACAATCCAGAATCGGTTAAACTTGGTCACTGCAAGCTCATCGAGGAAATCATGATTGGTGAGGACAAGTTGATCCACTTTTCTGGTGTTGAATTGGGTCAGGCTTGCACAATAGTATTAAGAGGTGCAAGGTATTTTACTGAATTTTCATTTTCATCGTTTTTTCTCCTGTAAATATAGTCTTTGTTCTAATTGTATGTTTATGTTTTCCAAATTTTTTTTTTTAATCTGTGTGCACGTGTCTGTGATCAGACACGTAATATGGACTGCAACACTTGGTCGCTGGTTTGAACTTTGAAGCATTGTGCCAATCTTCAAGCAGCCAATTACCTGTCTCAAGTCTGAAATTTTTATTACCAATGTTCAAACCAAATCCTGAAGGAACCTTCTTTGAAATGGCCTTTGTCACTATCAATCCTGGCAGAACAACTCAAAAGGGTGTTCTATCTGGAGGGATTTAAGCTACAAAGAGTTGCAATCAGTTTTCTCACCATGAACTAATAGATTGCAGGCATGCTTCATTTAGTGTTGGCCACTGGTGTAGCTATTATTTATTTATTGTAATGGTTTGTCGGGGTAGATGCATACAATGCTTTTTTACCAGTAGTTTCCTTTATCCTGACCTTTAGTACCAGACTCGGCGTAGGTAGTGTAATTTTCGCACGTTTGGTTTCTCTATTGACTTTCTAGTTTTGGATTATCTTCTTATAACATTGATGCTGAGATATCTTTTGATTTCTTTTGATAAGTAAAGATGATCCTTTGATTTAGTTTCTGAGTAATACAAATTGTTTTGTTGTAAATTTTTTTTTTTGCAGCCACCATGTTCTTGACGAGGCTGAAAGGTCTCTTCACGATGCCTTGTGTGTCCTGTCACAGACTGTCAATGACAGTAGGGTTTTGCTTGGAGGTGGGTGGCCTGAGATGGTGATGGCCAAGGACGTGGATGAACTGGCACGTAAGACTCCTGGGAAGAAGTCTCATGCTATTGAAGCTTTTTCTCGGGCACTAGTGGCCATTCCTACCATCATTGCTGACAATGCTGGTTTGGACAGTGCTGAGTTGGTTGCTCAGCTCCGTGCTGAGCACCAGAAGGAGGGATGCACTGCAGGGATTGATGTCATCTCTGGATCTGTGAGTATGCAAGATGAAAATTTATTATGGAGTTTATGATGCACGGATTGTATGGAGTTTATAATGGGTCTAGCTTGAAAGATTACAAATGAAAATTGTGGGGCACTGATTGAGATTCCAGCCATGAAATTCCTTTTGGTAATATCTGTTACCTGTATATTTTGGAGGCATTTTCTTTTGCTTCTATCGACTCACCTCAGCATTTATTTAATCAATTTTATTCTTTTATAATTTTACAGGAATAGTATTATTAAATATAGATAAATTTGAAAAGTCGTGTCAATAAATTCTTGCACTTTGGATGTTTAAAGCTTTTATACCCTTCACTTCTTTCCTATATAACTCTCATTGTGCGGAGTATAAGTAGTATTTGATTTCTCGTACGATCGGTGCACCACAGGTTTTGCCTATGTTTTTAGCTTCTATTTGCTTGGAAAGTTATGGATTGTTGATTGCTTGTCTATAAAGTCGCATCTTTAATTTTGGCTCCTGGTGATCATTGATTTCGTGACAGGTAGGAGATATGGCACAACTGGGAATTTCTGAAGCATTCAAAGTCAAGCACGCCGTATTACTCTCTGCTACTGAGGCTGCTGAGATGATTCTCCGAGTTGATGAAATCATCACCTGTGCTCCACGGAAGAGAGAAAATAGGATGTGAAGATATGATTAGATTTATTGGCTAATTAAGGACATCTGTTGTAATTCTGTGATACGTGTTGCTGCCATCTTGGATAGGATACAGCAATGAAACTGTTTTGGAACATGGTCTGATTTCAAACACTGGGAGTTTCTTTCTTACCTGTTTGTGTTTTTGTTTTAGTTTTTTTTTTTTTTTTTTTTTTTTTTAATTTTTTAATTTTATTGTTATTATTATTCTGGCAAAGGCGGTTTTGGGAAATTGCTGGAAAGGCTAATCGTCTGGGGATTGATCATTTTGTTGTTGAAATTTTGATGATTTTATTTTTATTTTTAATTTTATTTTTTTGAGGAGCTGTACTAGGCATTGGAATCCTTGGTCCCGGTAATGAGAATCCATCATATAATCTGTCAAAAGGGTAACGTGTTTCAGCAGTATTAGGCTGCGTTTAGATGGGTAGCTGGGTTAAGTTGAATTCAGTTATTTATGAATAGTAAATTGAGTTTATGGAATGATTTATGTGGGATTTATCTAAAATGAGTTTAAATATTAAGGTGAGTTTGGTACTATTTATATAAAATTGAAAAAAATTATGGATTCCATTCGCAAAGACGTGGAGTTGAAAAAAATTGTAGATCTTATATGTAAGAAAGTTTTGAATTGTGAAGAGTTTAATAATTTAAGAGTTAAGTGTTTAGATGTTAGATTTAATTTAAAATTAGAATAAATTGAATTGAATTAAGTTGAGTTTAACAATCAGACGAGTGAAGGAATCTTTTGAAACCTATGAATATATCAACAACGTTCCTCGAAATTCAGAATTCCCCCTTCCATTCATTCTGAATCTAGATCTGTTTAAATTTTTATTCACTCGCTTCACTCTAATCAAGAGTTCGTCTTTTGTACATTCAATAAATTTCATCGAGGGTAGAATGCATCTGGCGGAGCCGTTCTGATCTTCAACCGAGCATGGATAATTTATTGGTCGGACCGGCTTCGACAAGATCAAAGGCTGTAGCTTGGTTCACCTCGACCAATGATCGGCTCAACCAGTGTGTCCAACAAGTCAGGAGCGTTAATATTCTTTCTAGACTTCATCTAGATTGATGGAAGTATCTTCTTTGGCGAGGTAAAAACAATAGTGGGAAAAAGGAATTTTATATTTTTCTTTCTTTACTCTTCCCGCGCCCGATGCTCAGATTCGGGCAAATTACTCTCACAGCCTCTCAGCTTTTGCAGAACTTGGATGTGATTAAGCACACCATCCAACGGAGCAGCGAAACGATGGTAGACACTTCAGAGTTTGATCCTGAGCTTGTTCTTTCTCCCGAATTCCCTGAGGTACCTTTCTTTTTGTCCCTCTTTCGCACTCCCTTCATATTGGTTTGGTTTTCTTGAAGATTCAGAGATTTTGTTTCACGTGTCGTTTTACTTTAGTTCGCATGCGGAACGGGCCCCCTGCAGACAAACACCAAAGATAACATTGAACATAGATGTAGTTGGGGCCTGCGCTTGGGAAATGGTGGTTGTGAACGAGCTTAAATGGGTAACACTTTATTCAGGTGTTGTTGAAGTAGAGCATCGTAATTATTTAATGCGTAATCGTTGATTTCTTTTCCCTTTGTTCGATCTGAAAAAAGTGCTGATAATCATAGCCTTTATCATTGACTGCTTTGGTTGCTAAGTTGTGGATTTTATTGTTTTGCAAATACGGTTCTTATGTATATCCTTCTTTGTAATTGTAGGTCTTGCCAGCATTGGCCACCCTGTTTTCGTTTTCACACTTGCCAAATGGTTTTAATCTGCCAGGTTTGCATTAGGTACAAATTGCATCCGAGAAATTAAATTTTTTTTTTTTACAAGTTTCTTATCTAAATGCTCTGATTCAGTATTTTATAATTCATTCTGCTGCGTTGCGTCATGAACTCTCCTCTAAATGGACATATGCGGTTGTAGTTGCTACGAGATGCAGTTGGACATTTCTGCTTCATGGATACAGTACATAGAATTATGCAGGCCGTCATTTCCTTCGAGTGGTTTATATGACTTCTCACTCGAAGCTGTAAATGATACTTCATATTACGCCTTAATGTGTAGTACTTCTCGGCTTTGTTCTGTCTGGTTTCACGTGATTATAATCTCCTTGAAAAAATAAAAATAAAATCCGGATTACACTGTCGATTTTTTTAGTACAGAATTTGGTGGATAGCCTCTCTCATTCAAATTTAGGCTTAACAGTGTGCAGACCACGTTGATAAACATGTTAAGTTTATAATTTTTCTGCTTCTTTTACTAGTATTTCTACTATGAAGTCGTATTCAGTTTCTTATCCCTGTTAATTTTTTTTCCAGACATTTCCTTAATTTTACATCAAATTTCATGTGTTCCCGTGTTCTTGATGCTGATTCATAATATAGTCAGTCCTGCAGGATTGCATGCTATAGGTCAGTATTTGTCACTAGAAACATTATGAATTTAGTAACTTGCTGCAGCACTACATAAATATATACATAAGACATAAATATGTAATACATTTATGTGAGGGTGCGTGTTAGAAACTTAGAATGGCTGTCTTTATGAGTTGGTCATTTTAATTTTATTAATAGGAAGTATAGAGGAAAAAATTTGCCTCTTCGATGGGTGGATACTGTGAATTAATTTGGGTGCATAATATACAAACTGAACTCGGATTCTATTTTTGTGTTGGCCGAGTGGTTTCTTGGTCTCGTTTGTTTTTAGAGATGAGATAAAATGAGATAAGTTGAATAAAATATTATTAGAATATATTATTTTTGTATTGAAATTTGAACAAGTTGTATTGAGATTTAAAAAAGTTAAATTATTTATTTTATTTTGTATACGAATTTGAAAAAGTTATAATGATTAAGACGAGATGAGATGAGATGAGATGAGAGTCTTGTAAAAGTGAACAAGGCCAAGTTTGCTCTTGGAGGGGCGTGTGCAATAAGAGGATATTAAAAGCCTAACGTTCTTCACAATAGCATGCAAAAGAGAGCCTTTTGTAATCTGAAGCTCTGAGGCCACCATCACTCATTATTTTACCGGTTTTTTCTTCTCTTAACTAGCCTTGTGGGATCGCTGGGGCCATTAAAAAAAAAAACCATACCAAACCGGACTCTTTTTTTCCGACCGGGAAATGAACAAACCGGGCGAGTTAACGGTCAAATACATGTAGCATAAGTTGTACGCGAATCCAGTTATATTGACGCCCAACGAAAAATTGACTCGTGTCGACTCCCAAACAAGCACCGAACAGTTCCCCTTTCTACTCTCCTCGACCCGACTCGGAACTCCGCAGAGATACTGCCGCCATTGCCCTCTGAGAGAGGCGTCGTAAAAAAATGGCGAACGATACCAAAGCAGTGCATGTTAGCATGGAGCCTGAGGTGGCGCATAATATCTCCGCCACCGAGGAAGGCCAGGACATCTCCGGCTATGACGATGTGCGGGCTCTTCACGACGTCGTTCAAGGTCTGCCTTCACACGTCGTGAAGGATTTGCTGTCCATCGGGGTTCGTTTTTTCATTTAAACTTATCTTCTCACACCGTTTTTACGATTCTTAGGGTTTCTGAATATTCTCGAACGATTTTTACTCGGGCTTTGTAGATATCATTACGCTTTTGCGTTTACAGTGATCTGTCGTTTTCTCTTCGAGTTGTACTTTACGGTGCCTTGTTTTTTTGCATATTTTTATTATCTTCCTTTGTTTTAGACTACAAATATAAGTTTGGTTGAATAGCATTGAAGAAAAAGTAGGTGTAGTTTCTAACTATATTAGTATAATAATAAGGTTATGATTGTGAAGACCTTGATAATTAATGTCATTGTGTATATATAAGAGCTTCAATTTATGCTCAATGAATATGAAACTACGAGGTGTGATCAGTCAACGACGGTGTGCATATCTAGAATTGTAAAAACCACAATAATTGATTGTGTTGTTGATGGCACTTGGAACTGCCATGGATAAACGAAATGTGATTTATAGGAAATTCTTCGACGATTGTTCAGATTTTATGAAATTTTGTTTTGTTGAATTGTAGGTATGTGCCCGTTGCATCTTTCGGCTGTTTGGGATACGAGGAGACATATATTCTTGCTCCTTGCTCTCATCTTCGATGTTGAGTTCAGTTCTTGGAGAACAAAGACATGCGGATGAAGACATGGTAGACATTGGTTCTGAAGAACATAAAAACCCAATCAGTCTGCCTGCTTCTGAGGTATCAGAAGTTGATGCCGTGCTTTGCACCCTTTGTTTAGGTATCTTGCAGTTTACCTATTGCGATGACAAAGAACTGGTGGTGAAAAAAAGTGCCAAAGATATGGCTGTTGCTATTTCTGAGCTGCTAAAGCGAGAGTGGCATCAGATTGATAGCTTTTCTCTTGAAGTTTCCATACCTCCAATTCTCCTTGAAAATGAAAGCTCAGTTTGGTACGAATTGTTGATATGCTGATTTCGTGTAATCTTTTTGAGACCCCTAAGCATGTGTCTATGTGTAATAAACATGGGATGCTTAAGCTTTGGTTAATTATTTTTCAAATATGTAATAAAAAAAGAAAGAAAGGGGAAAGAAGAATGTCCTGTCACTTATTGTGTTTGTTAGCGAACTTCTAAAATTCTTTAGGTCAGAAACTACTACTCATAGCATTCTTTGCTTGGTAAATTGCTTCAATTTCCAAATTTTGTAGGTTGTACATGAAAAGAAAGTATGGGTCTGAACTTTGTTTCCAAGGGAAGTTACTGCCTCAATGTATATCTACTGTGGAAGCCTTGATATTGTGTTTAGCAAAACCTCTTGAAACATTGTTGGTGAGTAAGGATTGCTTTTTACACTGAAACTTCCAATGATTCAAAGTAGAAATACATTTGTCTTTGCAATTAATATTTTATGAAATTAAGACTTGCACAGGATTGTAAATCAGGTGTAAGTGATATCCGCATCTGTTTGACCTTCACGCACTCTAAGGCATCGAAAATGGTTCATAGCATTGCAGTGAGCAAACATGGTTGTAAGAGAACAAAAACAGGCATGTAAATATTTATACCAACCTCATTTGTTCTCGTTGTTTCTATGAAGGCCATAAATAAAGTTCTAGCACTTAAATATCGTTGCCCTGTTTTTCAAGTGTAAAAGCCATGTCGTGCCATTTCAATGTTGTTTAAATTCAAGATGTGATTTGATTGCAAAACTAAGATCAAAGATTGAGATGTTTTTATTACAATCCATGAAGGAAATTTATATTGTTATTTTTTTTTACAAAATTGCTATTGCAAGGTATATAATTCTACAAGTTCTGTCAGGCTTAGATTTTTAGGTTCGGCATTTATGTGTTTGGAGCTTTATCCATTTTTGCAGATTTTATGTAGAATTAGAACCATGAGTATGAAAGGTACATGCTCTCTATTTCATTTCTTAATATCAGTATTTACAATTACTGCACCTTTGGGTGCCATGGTGGGGACCAATTGCCAAAAGACAAGTTTTGTTTTGGTACCATCCCTAAGGCATTTATATGGAAGACATGTACTGTGAAGTAATTCTATCTGTTGCTTGTGGAGATTGGTCTACACAAATCATATATTGTGGTGTTTGTAGGAGGGGCATCCATTGAATGATCAACTAAAAGGAGCAAATTTTTGGACTTATTTATATTATACTCCTAAGTGTATAATAAGTTATCTAGAGTTTGAAATTGTGGAACCAAAATTGAGGGACTGGTTATAAGTTGAACTGATTATACCAGTTTTACCACACATGATCTCAGACAGTGCAATCTGTTCGATTGAATTCAATGATCTCTATGCTTATCCCTCTGAGTTCTAAAGCTAAAGCCCACTGAATGATAATAGTTTTGAAAAATGGTCATAATGCCATTGCATGTTTAAGGAATCTGATGGAAACAACGAATACATGCAAAAATTATTATATATATGATAGGAGATTTTTTATTCATTGGAACATTTTTGTCTTCCTGCTAATATAATCCTGGCTAGGCCCAAAATTGACCCGTGCACAATTTCAAAAACCGGCATAAATGTGCAAATTTGGCCATTTAGATTATTTAATTATTCACATTTATACCTTGAGTTTGGATGCTGAATATTATTTGCTGATTGACACAGGCATCGAAAACTGTATAGACTCTGTTGATGATTCTGTAGTTGGAGACATTGAATGCTCTGATTTGGCTGATGTGACCATTCAAAGGTCTTTTGGTGGTTCGCAAGATAATGGATCTCCTCAGAGTCTCAAATTTCCTTCAGAAAAAGTAATTCTTTTATTTCTTTAGGATGGGGTATCTACCAACTCCAATATACAAAGGATATTAACGCTTTCAGCACTATCAAGTCTGTGAATCAGTTTTACTGATGAAAAAAAAGTTTATGAATCAGTTTTTGAACTCTCTTATATTTATGAAAAAAAAGTTTATAAAGTTAATGATTTTATACAGTTCCTCTTGAATATGTCGTGTACTAGGGCTTTGCCTATATTCTTATTAATAAAATTCTTATCAGAAAAAAGATTTAATACGGTCCTGACATAGTCGGGATTTTCTGAGTGTCTAGGTTGAAGCTTGTCGTCTGGTGTTTCTTTGCTACAGGAACCCTATCTTTTTCGGTGGGAGATACCTGAAGGTAAACTATTGTTGTAAAGAATTTTTTGGTGGGTAAATATGTGGGATTTTAGCTTGTTTGGTGTCTAGTCTTTCAATTTCAACCTCATGGCCACTTTAAATACTTATTGTTACATTCAGATCTTGGTAATGTTGTTTGGTCTATAGTTATATTATATCTGGGAACACCTTTGCCCTTTCTAATGAAGTTCTCTTACTTTTTTTTTTATTGGCACCGGGTGTTCAGAACAAATTCCTGTCTAATCCCAAGGATGCATAGGTCCTTGGCAAGGAGATTCTTGCAAGTGCACCTCGGTTAATTCAAGGGAAATTCCCCCAATCTGATAGCCTAGAAGTTGTTTGTACCCAAGGTTTTGAAACCTTAGGCCTAGAGGGAGCATACCACCAAAACCAAGGCTCTTACCACTTGAGCCCAGAGTTGTTTTATTACTTACAAAAATAACGTTGTTTGATTCTAATATTTTCTGAATAAAAAGGAAAGAGTTTGTTTCCTTGCTAGTACTAAGACAATATGAAGTTTATGAGTACCTTAAAACTGGAAGAAAAGAATAGCAGGGGAAGTTTATGTACATAATATAAAGGGTAGTGAAATTACTAGAACAAGAAACTTAATGTAGAGCTGCACTAAATGAGAGGATTGTTCCCTGTTTTTGGTATGTCAAGGAGATAATGATCAGCTGCATCATTCACCAAGTGCAGAAGAGCAACAAGATCAATTTTATGCTACAAAATTTTGGAACAAGTCTCCTTTTTAGTAAGGAGTTTAAAGTGCATGTGTTGTTAACGTCATCTGAATCTTAAATCTAGGTCAAGGAAAAAGCAAATAAAATGGAATGAGTGGGTATGACATGCTTTACTTTAGACAATGAGCTCAACACCCCTACATGAAGATCTTGTGGTCATGCTCCTTACCTGCGGCAAGCTCCATTGACAAGAGAACATATAGAGCTAGGAAGCCCTCGTGTGTATATGATCTTGAATCATCCGTTATGATTTATTATATGCATTTCCTGTAAGAAAATTTTCCCATAAACATTGACCAGAGACATCACAATATCTATTTGTATATTAGTGGAACAGATATCTATACATTACACTGTTATTTGACCTTTGAAACTGTATTTTTGGTGTCCAGCACTATTTATGATTTTTAGTTTGAACCAGTGCATGCGGTGAAGCTTAAAGTTCTCTTAGTACTCTTACTGCATTCGCAACAGATTGTCCTAATTACTCTTTGTATTGCAGTACTCGAGAAATGTGAGTCAAACACGATGGATCATTGATGATGAAAGAAAGGGAGAAGCATCTGTTGAGGTATACTATCAACATATGCTCATGGCCATTATTATTCTAATTGAGGTAGTTTTTATGAACATTGCGTGAAGAAACCGTGATACATACACGGGTCATTTACACTGATAATAAAAATGGAGGGTATGTGTGCGGTGCATGAACAGTAACTACTATTTGCCCTCTTTTTTCCTTCGTGTAAAATTGCTTGTGTACCAAGCATTTTCCATGCATGAAAAGCTGATGGTGTAATGTGCTTATTCTGTAGGAGATAGTAGGTGGCAACATCCTTCCCATGTGCCAGGGTGACAATTATAAGTTTCATGCTGCTGGGAGAGAGGATATTGATGTACTAAAATTATGCCCTCCTTGCTTCAGTTTTGAGCTAACTGAAAGAAGTCCTGATTCCTGAATCATGTAGCTTCCCCCCCCCTTCCTTTTTCAGGTTCGAATGTTGGGTTCAGGTAGGCCTTTCCTTGTTGAGATACAAAATGCCCGCCATATACCATCTGAGGCATTTGTGAAAGAAATAGAAACAAAGATAAATAACTTGGAAAATAAATTGGTGAGTTCATACTGGTTTGTCGTGTCACTTCCTTCTAATATCAAACTATAACGTTAACCTTTTTATCCCCTGGAAAACAATAGTAACTGTGAGCAAATTTTTTATGCAGGTTGAAGTAAAAAATTTGAAAGCTGTGGGCAGTGAAGGGTGGGACCTGATGCGTGAAGGAGAAGCAGAGAAGCAGGTTCGTGTTAATCTTATTTTCTTTTGTTATTGATATACCAATTCATTGTTTACTATATTTACATATCTGCATGTTTATCTGTGCGGCACTTTGTAATACATTTAGAAATGGAAATATTGCGCTTCAACCCCCCTAAACTACCACCTTCTTGTAATGACCTTCAAAATTCCAAAGTTTGTCACTTGGCTCACCGATTCAAAATAAAGTGACAATGTGCATCCTCGTTAAGATCTAATCGCTGTGATGGATGAAGAATAAGTGATGTGCCTCGATATCAATGGTTGGATTTTAACTAAGAGGACAAATTGCAACTCATGTTACAAATAGGGTGGTACGTGACAACTTTGGTAGTTTGGAGATCACATTGCAAAATAGGTGGTATTTGTTGGGGAGTTAGACATAGATTTGTTACTAGATCAAGTCTTTTGCAGAAACAATATGCTGCATTAGTATGGATTTCACGCCCACTCAAGGATGAAGACTTGGAATCTATTGCCTCATTCAAGGACATGGTAAGATGCTTGTGAGATTCATACCTTACATTTTTTTTTTCCAAACCTCGTATTGTGATAATTTTTTTTTTTTTTGGTATAGATAATCAAGAAAGTATTGTGGTAAATTTTAACGTGATATATCTTGTGATACTTTATTGTGTCAAATCTCTCTCTCTCTCTCTCTCTCTCTCTCTCTCTCTCTCTCTCTATGATGGTTTTATGGTATATTTGTGTGAAGCAATGCTGGGGAAAAGTTCTCATCTTTTAGGAATTTTGGAAATTACATGTCCTGTTTGTAAGTTCCATAATGCAATCATGCGTTCTATCTGGGAAATCATCTTGTTCCTGGGGCCGGCTGTTAACTTATTATGAACATGCTGATTATTGGATATTGCCTTGATAGTTTTGGACTTCCAACAAATATCGTTAAAATGTTTTGTTTTGTTTAGGTTTTTTTTTTTTTTTTCAGAAAGCCCAAGAGAGGGATGTATCAGATGCTTGTTTCTGTATCTATGACAAACATTTCATCATCTTCCTTTTTGTCTAATAATTTATGTTTAAATAAAAGGAATAACCAAAAGCACTTATAAAAAATAAATAGAAGGAATAACCAAAAGTACTAAATAAAAACTATCTAAGATCTCCCATTGAGCATTCTCTATCAACGTCGCCCATTCTTTTCCAGCCATAAGCATCACATCAAACATGAAGGAATCATCTTCCATATTGCAACAAAGCTATGGTTCCCCTTAAAACCTTAAAGAACTATGGGGCAATTGGCAGAGAGAAAAGTAGAGGTCCTCATGATGAAATCCAATCCTGGAAATACAGCATCCGACTTTTCGTTTCATGATGTGTCTTAATCTGCATGATGAAGCCTTTAGTGGCATTTGTTTTTATCTATCATTGTTTAATGGGAGAATCTTCTTCTCTAGTTTGATACATCTATTCAGTGGAATTTATATTGTTCTTCGTTAGTTTGTTCACAACTGGAATTATTACTCCTGATAAGGGTGCCTTTACAAAGCTTATTGTCCTAATAGAAAGTTACTCATAATCTGTGTTTGTTCCCTACAGAAAGTTTTGCAGAGGACCCCAATAAGGGTGCTTCATCGTCGGAGTCCATTAGAACGTGAAAAGATAATACATTGGTAGGAACCTTACCAATTATGTAGCACAGACCTTTTTATGTCTACTATTATTCAGATGTCTAATTCTACTTTTTCTTATCCAAACTTTAGGATGAAAATTGAGAAGATTGCTGGAAGTAATCATTATTTTCTTTTACATTTATGCACTCAGGTAATATGATTTTTTTTTCTCTTTATATCAATTATCAATATACTTGTACATTCACAATAAAGCTGTGATTTTATTCAAATGGATGGATGATCATAGCCATTTTGACCTTAAGTCCCAATCTGATAGGATTGTGGTTTTACATTTAACTAGTTTGGTTTAGAAGTAAATGAAAATGCTGGGGCTTCTTCAAGGGTGCTTTGCTGAAACTACCTGCAGCATGTTTGGTGACCCAGCTTCGTTTTGGTTTTTTTGATCAATTTTTTGAAGCAGCTTGAGCTTTTTAGTTTGCTTTTGAAAAGTAGTTCAAAGGATTGTCCTCAAGGAAGCTATGACTTTTAATAATCCGAAGCCGTCCCAAACTTGGCCATATTCCATCCCAATTGGGGATGAGATGGGGGAAGGGAAATCCCGAGTCCTCATCTAATTGTTCTGATATGTAGGAAAATCAGTTAAATCTTCCCCCAACCCCGCGCGCACGCGCGGGGCAGCGTCTTCCCAAGAAAAAATCAAAAGCATTTGATCATGAATTGGTTATTAGGTTTGATTTCTATTGAAGATATCAAAGTTCTGTTGAGAGATGGCTCTTGTAATATAGCGCCTCTGACAATGAATTTGTGTCCAGGTCAGAAAACAACTCCAAGAAAAATAAACACAATTTTGCATTCTGAATCTTGGCTGTGATTTCAAATGCACATCATTTAATATTTTAATGAAAGCAATTACATTATACTTTGGACAGATACAATTCAGATTTCAGGTAGTTCAGCTAATGACATGATAGGACAGCATATGGTCCGCTTTCTGTACTCTCTCTGCTTTACTATTTGCATGCACAGTAAATGGACTGCTCTATGAGATTTTCGAAGAGTTTGACCACCATCAGTTAGATGAAAGACTATTTCCTATGTTCATATATGGCAGAGAGGAAACACTAATTATGATATTTGGAATTCAGGCTGGAACATATATCAAAGAGTTTGTCCACGGGGATCTTGGCCGTACACATCCTAGGTATGAGGCATCGGTTTTATATTGACAGTGCTTTTATGTCAATTCAGTTGACTTTCTTGTTTTATTGACTAGGATACAGTTTACTATAGAAATGGACAAGTGTATTGTGTCTGGGCTCTGTATGTCACCCTTGTTGGTGCTATTGATTTCAATATGGTAATATTGGATGTTTTTAAGAAAGATTCACTATGTACGATTTTGAGCCAGCTGTGGCCATAGCATGCCATATAAAGAATTTTAAGGTTAGATGGGAAAAAAGCAATCACCAACATCAGCCAATTCTGTTGGGTTAATGATGAGCAAGACGAGTAACATTGAGGTGAAACAGGTTAGATGGGAAAAAAGCAATCACCAACATCAGCCAATTCTGTTGGGTTAATGATGAGCAAGACGAGTAACATTCAGGTGTTTCACAATTGTGAGGACTAAATGAATACAATTGGTAGTTTATGGGTAAATTTTAAATTTGACACATAATTTAAGGATCTTATGTATCAGATGCCTGCTAGAACAGTCTCAAAGTCAATTATAGAATAAACTTTAAGAGTCAAAGACATTGGTGATAGTTTACCATCGTATCTTAGAGAAATCTGACCCTTTTTTTTCCTCTTTTGTTTGCAGTGTTGGATCACTCCTAGGTTGCAGAGCAGAGATACTGCAACTTGATGTTACAGATGTGAAAATGGACTGTTTCTGACAGAATGAGGTAATCTTATATTACATAATAGATTTGGGCTGCCCTTTCTTATGTGGTTTTTAAATTCTGCATTTGCTGTTGCAGGAACACAGGTTTATTGGGCTTTAGTGATACAAATGGCCTTTTGCAATTGATGAAAAGAAAGATGTCTCGTATTCTCTGCTTCTGAAATCAACTGCGACTAGTCTCTTCTTTTACTGCTCCGCTTGGTTCTTAGCTGTGTAATTTTGTCCCCGGCTATAATTGGGTTTCATACCCCCTTTGAGGTAAGTGGGCATATGGCTAATAATTGTTGAGATTAAATTTATCCTTTCTTATCGGTTTAACCTTTTGGAATAAACAGTCAAATAGATAAATTTAATAGTTTGCTTATGTTCAACCATAACTTCCAAAACCAAAACCGTCTGTTCAGAATTATCCTTTCTTTCATGGTTTCATGGACACAAGGAGTTCAAGGTGAAAGTAAACAGTGCTGAAGTTTTGTAAATTTTTCTGATATGGATCCTGGACCACTGACTCTTTGTGGTCATTTTTCAGCTTTGAAATTCAAAAGGTAAAATCCTCCGAATTATTTCTCTTAGTCGAAATGATGTCCTTGCTCCTCTCATATATCTGCTACGAGTAATATTAGATATAAACATTAGGTATGCAAATCTCGTGCAGATTTTTCTTTTTAAAAAAAAGTAGATCTCACTAGGAAAAATATTTATTTGTTTTACACTTTGATGATATCTACTTTTTCTGTTTAAGATTTGTATATTTAGAACTTGTACAAATAATTACTTATATCTAATTATGGTTTTATTTCATGTATTCTTCTGTGTACTCGACCTCTGAGCTTATTGGGTGCACCGTCACTTTCTTCTATACTTTATTCCTTAGCTACGTCTCTGAATGCATGCATAACAACGATCAAACCACCTCAATTTCGTAAAAGATTTTACACGATATATAATAACGTTCTTGGGAACCTTCAAGCTGAAGCCCACAAGATATGGCTAACGGACTCATCCAAACCCCTCAATACGGTCCATGGATCCATGTCCAGGCCCTTAGGACGTACTAAGTCAATAATCAAAGTATTGGCAAAGCTCATTCTACGTGAGCCGAAGGAGAAATATTCTCAAATTTTTGGATGAACTTAAAAAGCTTCGAGTAAAATTTCTCTTCCAAACACACTTTTTAAGAGAATATCAGATCATTTGTGAATAGTTAATAATTTAAGAATAGTAGTGACATAGTAATTAATAGTTTGGTAGTAAACTGTTTATAAATTTTATAAATAATGGTAAAATAGTTGAAAGTAATCCCAAACATACATTCAAGGTTTTGCCTGAACTTTAAGACTATTTGGACGTAAAGAGTATTTCAGATGATATGTAAGTAATAATGAAATAGTTTATCATTAGTTTATGAATAGTAGGGAAGGAGTTTGAGAATATCTGAAAACAATTGTGTTTCCAAACAAGACTTTAAAGAGACCTTGAGCCGGCCTGGTAGAACATCTAATCAGAGCTCCGAAGTTAGTAAAAATACTGGTCTATCAAACGTCCAATGTTCTCTCTCCATACGGCTTAAATTGATATTTCGCAGTAGAATTGGAAAGAAAAAAAGCACTTCCCAAATCAGTTAAAACAATAGCTCGCAAGACCAGTTACAGATAATTTCAAATAATCATCATAAAATTTCAAAAAAATAATATTGCATATATGTGGTTAATTTTCTTTGCTGTGGATGTTATTTATAAATAAGAAAGATGAACAACAAAATATTTGATCGCCAACTCTTCATAATCTTGTATTCATCCAATCGATCAATCCATGATGTTCCAACGATCACATTCGCCTTTGCATCTAGTCGATCCATGAAGCATCCAACATCTTCGCCATAAAACCGTAACGGTCAGCAGCTTCATCAATCTGTAAGTAGAAGAGCGAGTGGCAGATAATTAAAAATCAGAGAATAACCAATAACCATTTCAGTTTAGAAAAGGGAAAAAACGCAAGAAGAAGTATATGTTAAGCGTTACCAATTTCTGTGTAGGACGTCCAGCCCCATGTCCGGCCTTACACTCGATGCGACCAATGATAGGATTGACTTGGGGGCTCTTCTCCAAGCTCGTGCAAAGAACATATTGCATGGTCTGACAATGAACAAAAAATTCATGACTAACATTGATCCATTCATGGCAAACCGTGATGATAACAACATCATTGAAGAAAATCTAAAATAGCAGTTAACATACCAAAAACTCAATCAAAACACAATATACACTGTTCCACCGATTAGTTTACTATTACTAGAACTATAATTGGCAACTTGATAGCATAAAATTATTCATGCATTATGCTTGGGGGAAAAGGGCTAATGACTTCTAGCTTTCTGTCAAATATAAAGACTAACCGCCAATAACTTCAATGAGTGCAATGGCACAACCCTATCGTCATGATCAGCAGTCAATAACATTGTGGGTGGGTACTGGGAAGGTTGATCCGGATGCTGTTCCCAAGGTCTCCTGACATTATGCAGTGGAGAATACCTATAATGAACAATAAAATCATCTGTGAGAAACATCCGGTCTTTCACAAGTGAAGAAGCCTAACACATCAATTCCATAGAAAACCATCTGGTGGTAACAAAAGGTAAGGTAAGTCTTTTTTCTTTTTCTTTTTTCGTTTTTTGCCAAGTCAAAATGTACGATAGTTGTTTTCATAAGGTACTAAAAGCTCAAAAGTGGTGAAGTCGAAAACAGAAATATTCGATCAACATCTAACATAATTCAGGCTTCTGTGAACATATATAATCATGGCCAATACTCAGTCATGGAAAATAACACCCAACCATGTAAATAATATCTTGGAGTATGAATCTAGAAAGAAAACTGGATATGCATACTGCTAGAACTACAGGGTAAAAATAAGCATAACAATTATGCATCCACAAAGGAATAGTTGGGGATAAATGACTTCCAACTTCTACATCACAAGATTGCGAAAAGTTGCTATTGTTCAAGTTTCCCATATGTTATACAGTCATAACGTAAAGGTTATAACTATTGCCACAAAGTGTGTTAAAACTTAAGAGCTTACTATCAGATTCTTGATATGGGAGGAACTTTACTCACTTGATTAGCCAATGGAACTCTTCCTCTTTGTCTGAACAACCAAAATCAGAAGTCCACGCATGGCCTAGAAAGCAAATCTGATTCAGTACATGATTTCAAAAAATGCTAACTTGTTGAGCCCATCAATTTAAACTAACCTATGGTGAACTTATGGAATCGCAGCATGTCCATAACCCCAACATGAGCCAAAGCACAACCAAAAAGATCAGGTTTCTGCAAAAAGAAAAAATGCACTCAAAATGACTATCATGAGAAACGACCAAGAATACAACAGAGTAAATGCACCATCTGATACAGCAATACCTGATTTATGCAAGCCCCTATAAGAAGCCCACCATTGCTTCCACCTTCAATACACAACTTCTTGGGCTGGGTATAACCAGCAGATATAAGGTATTCGCCAGCAGAAATGAAGTCATCAAAGCAATTCTGCTTCTTTGCAAGTGAGCCTGCTTTATGCCATTCCTCTCCATACTCTCCACCACCACGAATGTTTGCTATGCAATAAACAGTGCCTAGATGCCTTGTGAGTACAATACGACCAACACTGAATGATGGTGTAAGACTAACGTTAAATCCACCATATCCATATAACAAACAAGGGTGTGATCCATCCAAAAGAATATTCTTTCTGGCAATGATGAACATTGGTATCTTGGTACCATCCTTACTGGTTGCAAAAACCTGTAGATGTAATCAAGCAAGATGAACACCCAATTTTTTGTTTTTTTTTTTTTTTTTGTGTTTGGGGGGGGGGGGGGGGGGGGGGTGTCAAAGTCAAACACACAACTCAGAGGAATCGAGAGGCAGAGAAGAATAGCTGCCCCTAATCATACAAGCAAATGCAGATTGGCAAGAAGTTAGTTAAAGTAGTTAGGGCCTCACCAAGTTAACAAGATAACAATATACCTGATCAACATGAAACTCCGAGTGATCAAACCCAGGAACAACAATTTCACGAAATGTCTTCAACTTAGGGACTTCGGCTTCTAAGTTGCACTGATAAATAATACCAGGGCTAAGAAAGCTAGTAAACCCAATAAAAACAATACTATCTTCACGCCTTGCAGAAATCCCATAAACTGTCCCAATGTCAATGGGCAATTGATGAAGGAAGGAACCTGACATCAAGTCCCTTATCTGCAGAATATACTTAACATCACTCAAGTATCTCACAATCATTTGGTTACCATTAACGGCACAAGCTGATTCAAGCACATCATTCTCTGCCTCTTGGATAACATCACTCCAAACAGTTGGTTCCTTCAGATCTACTCGAACTAACTTATACTTTGGTGCATCTTTATTTGTTCGAAAAGTAAATACCGTGTCATCATTTGCAATCACACGATACTGCGCGCCAAATTCATCAATATGCTTAATAAATGGGAGCAAATCATTTTTTCCCTTTAGACCTACAAGCCCATTAGGAAGTACAGACAGATCACAGTAATAAAATTTGTTGACAGGGTCACAATCCTCCTCAATGTACAAAAGAACATACTGCACAAAAACATAAAAAGGGAATCAGTTTGATGGAGATCCATTTAGAAGTTATACATTTGCATTCTTATCTTTGCCATGTTGTTTAGGAACTATAGCTCATGCATGCACATAACATGTATATAAGAACCATATATGGATCTTAATCATATGCACACTTAAGAGGCTGTTGGAGTAGAAAGACTCAACAAGGCATGATGATGATACTTCATCTGAAACTCCAGTTTGCTTTCAGTTCAATTATATATCTTCTCATTTAACCTATAGTTGAGACTGTTATATCATCACTTCAAAATATTCTCTGTCCAAGAGACAACAAAGAAATGTAACAAAGCCAGTGTGCTATTTGGTGCATGCTACTAGGTTACCCAAATTACCTTTCATGGTACAACTTTGATTCTAACACTAATCAAGGCAGCACATCATCTAATCATTACCATTTCTCCTGCAAGAATGCCACTGAGTTATTCTTCCCATTTACAGAAAGCCTTTAGTCTAATTTGGATTCTCCTGAAGCCACTGAGTAATTCAAACTTGCTTGGGGACAAGCTTAAAGGAAAGCTTTACTCAAATGCTACATCAGAACCACCTCTCAGGGCTGGAAGTAAACTAAAGAGTTGAGAACACATTAATACTCGAAAAAGATGGGCCAATTTCATATATGGCCAATAGATATAGAAGCATTTTAAAGAAATATAATCATTGACGACATGCTACACATAGGGTAAAAAAAGGCCTAAGCATCATTAGATTAACATCAACACGAGTGGACGCTAATCTGGTATAACCATAATACCATGAAATGAGAAATGAATTACCTTCCCATCATCTGTAACGTCAGCTGTAAACATGTATTTCGGATTTTCAGAGTCTCTCCAGCATAAAATATCTTCAGACTGATTCGTGCCCAAGAGATGATAGTATAACTCATGGTAAAGGTTAGAATTAGTCTCCGTCCCAGCGTCTATATTTTCTCCCTCTCTACAGGAAAACACAACTATCATTATGGATTGAGGGGAACAATCTATGAAATCTCAAGCATAAGCAATATCTTATTATGGTTCGTAACTCAAGAATATTATGGCAATTACTTCTTTTACCCGATCAGCCAAGGAAACAGCTCAGAACTCATTTTGATATTTCACATAAATGTGAGATGATCACTTACTTGGGAGCAGGGTATCGGCTATAGAAAAACCCTTTGCCATCATGTGTCCAACTAATAGACGAAAACTTAACCTGCATTGCAACATATATAACCCCTTTCATTAGCATTATTGAGAGAAGGCACTCTCTTCCTTTTTCCCCCACCTTTCTGAATGAATAAAACGCCCACTAAGATAAGATACTCACCCATGATAAAGTATCAGCTTCAACCTTTTTGTCGTCAACCCGCATTACTTTGATTGTCACCCAATCGCTACCACTCGTACTAAGCCCGTAAGCCAAGTACTTGGCATCCTCACTAACCGAAAGCATGTTTAAAGA